>NC_134359.1:267089142-267174142 GCF_048569485.1 Anomaloglossus baeobatrachus
GCGCCGCCAAACCCGCCAAAGGCCACCCGTGGCGCCGCCAAACCGCCAAGGCCACCCGTGGCACCGCCAAGGCCCACCCGTGGCACCGCCAAAACCGCCAAGGCCACCCGTGGCACCGCCAAACCGCCCAGGCCACCCGTGGCGGCTGCCAAGGCCACCCGTGGCACCGCCAAACCGCCAAAGGCCACCCGTTGGCACCGCCAAGGCCACCCATGGCACCGCCAAACCGCCAAGGCCACCGTGGCACCGCCAAACCGCCAAGGGCCACCCGTGGCACCGCCAAACCGCCAAGGCCACCCGTGGCACCGCCAAAGCTCCCAGGGCACCTTCCCACCTACTTGTTTTCCCCATTTATCCATGCCATTGCATTCTTTTAAAGGAAGAGCTGTCAATCAAAGAAAAGTAAGATGCAGAGAAAACAAAAGGTGCAGTGAATGGTTTGGCCACACCAAGGGTGCACTGAGCGAATGTGCTTGGTCTTGAACAGTCATTTTTGTGCTAACAAGTGTTTTCCCAAGACAGACTTGAAATTTTTTATCCACAGAATAGGTGTGCAAGAGATGTGCAATCACTGGAGATCCTACTTGTCCCACAAATTGGGGGTCCCAAGGTATGCCCACCTCTTTTCTACACAACCACAATGAGATGTCTGGTGTCCGATGTATTTGATGCTTCATGCAAACTGCCCCCCCCCCTCTGCGGCTGTGCAATGTGCGAGGATAGTGACCCCAGGGCCCCTAAAAGTAGTGATCATGGAGTCCTAGGGGGGTCAAGCGAAGGATAAGTGTCCATTGTGGAGGGTGGGTTGCCCCTTTAATGCTGGCCATCTATAACACGATTTTCCAATACGCATATAATACAAAGTCACATCCCGCTATACAACGCCTGGATTTCTGGTAGGTTAATAAATAAAATGAAAATCTGCCAAGTGCAGACAATGGCAGGAATTACGAGCGGATCGTCATTAGTATCATCGAACGCCGCGAGCGCTGGAGCCGGCGGTCAGCGCCAGAAAATTAGAGGCTATTCATGATCCTGCCGAAGCCGCGCCATGCCGATCGGAGGATGCGCCTATTTCTGTACACGGCAAGAGAGCGGAAATGAGAAAATAAACCCCCACATCGTTCCACTCCGCTTCTGACGAGAACTTCCAGAATATTCCTTAATTTGGGCGACAAACTATATTGGGCCTTAACAAAAGCACAAAAGAGGGGCCAGACAAAGGGGGGGGGGGGGGGGGGGGGGGGGGGGGGGGGGAGTACAAAATGATTGGCCAACAAAAATCTCCCAGCCCTTCTCCTCTCGATATCCTCTACCGGAGGGTTGGGAGGGCACCATACACAGTATATGGCCCATCCTGGAGACTTTACCCTCATGCACTATACTGGACCCCTTAATGCTCATGATCGATGGGGGTCCTAGAGGCTGGACCTTCATCGATCATACTTTACAAGATGGGGCATAACCCCTTTTGTGTGGTGGCCCAGTCTTTAGAGGAAGGGAGGCGTATCGAGTCATGGCAGCTAACGACAGAGTCAGCCACTTGCCAGGTCTTCTTGGGCACAGCTGGCAAGCATCGTCCTCCTGGCTATTATAGGGGTTGTTCAAAGTGAATCTTGGGATCAAGCCGGTGCGACGACAGAGCCCTCCAACAGCCGGCGCGACGACCGACCCCCCTCCAACAGCCGGCGCGACGACCGACCCCCTCCAACAGCCGGCACGACGACCGACCCCCCTCCAACAGCCGGCACGACGACCGACCCCCTCCAACAGCCGGCACGACGACCCGACCCCCCTCCAACAGCCGGCACGACGACCGACCCCCCTCCAACAGCCGGCACGACGACCGGACCCCCCTCCAACAGCCGGCACGACGACCGACCCCCCTCCAACAGCCGGCACGACGACCGACCCCCTCCAACAGCTGGCAAGTCAGTAATTCGTCTTTGCACGATGACCGATCCCTCCAACAGCCGACACGACGACCGACCCCCTCAAACAGCCGGCGCAACGACAGAGCCCCTCCAACAGCCGGCATGTCAGTAATACGTCTCATCACCGAAGTAGGACAATCGTCAGACTGCCTAGCAGAGACACCCATTGATCACTTGTGATCTGTAGAGGAATCCTGCTGCAGCGCCTCCACAGGGGAAAGAAAGAATTACACTGTTCCCGGTTAAATCTGGCTAAGTGATGGCAGCCCCATCCAGAGAGCCACGTTTTGGGTGAAGGAACCTTGGTAAAAGCTTTTCTAGGAGGACATGACCAGGCTGATTTCAGGCCAATATCCTCTACTAGCCACATTGCATCTACAATTCTTGGCTTTTAGAACAAGTGCCGCTCTATGTTGCGGCCTCAGACGCTGTCATTACTGATCCCCTAATTAGCCCATTACCTCACTTGCCAGAGGACGGGGTCTGGGCATTTTTTGTTTTTCTCTTTTGCTCCTTCTAAAAAGGATACAAAGCAGCCGAGCTAATGGCGTAAATGACTTGAATTCTGAGGATGTGATTAGAAAAAATAAAAAAGGAATGCTTCCAGACAATGCGAGAAAGCTGAGCCTGTGAATCGAGAAGCCCTGACTTTCCCACTGAGCTGTGAACAGGAAACGGACGGATTAGGAAACTAAAAAGCACAGCCAAGACCAACCACCGACCGCTGCCTTATGTCGCCTCTGCGGGAAAAAACAATGCCGCATCTGCCGCTCGGCTGCCGCTCACACTCAACGGAACCGCTGCGGATTCTTCATCTATAATTTTGGATGGAAATGACCCATCTGATGATGGTCCATGTGGTTGTCTTAAGATTTTAAAGGGATTGTCCGGGAGTAATATTGATGATCGATCCTTTAACAGGAGCAGAGCTGCAGTACCCAAGAATGGCCACTACACAGGAGCTGCGCTGTTGTGGCTCAGGACACTGTGCAGCCGGTGAGACCCTCAGGGGTCCTGGGTGTTGGGCGGGCCACAAATCTCATAAGGATCGGATTGACATTAGCCCTGGATAGCCCCTTTAACGTGACATCCAAGGTTATCATGCGGCCCTAGACTAAACACCCCCCCCCCCCAGATGTGAGCGCTCCAATCATTCAGGCTCTGTTCACACTTGACTTCACAGCATAAAATGCATGCGGTTTTGAAGCACTCTGCCCGATAAGCCTTCCCCTTTCCTTATGATTGATGAGGATAACGTCCCCTATATCATTCTCATCCAGCTGTAAATCTTGTACGATTTTGGCGCATGTGCACAATTTCCCGCGCATATGCGCAGTGTGAACTGCGCCGGGTTTTAGAATATACCGACACCAAAAATATCTAAGATGTGGATGATATAATCTGGAGAATAAGGGCTTAAGGATCGGGCTGGCAGGAGGAAGTGCCTAGGATCGGCCAAGCCTGCGCATGGGCAATAATGTTTATATGGCGCACGACGTGTATAAAAAGTTAGTGAGACTGAAGAGGGGTGGAATGGCGAAACGCGATGATCAGCTCCCTTCAAAACCGTGTGCGATTTTTACTTCTGAGCTGCCTTTTCTGTACAAACCTTTATATTTTAGTATAACCAGGATTAGGAATTCCTTACAATCCAGTGGGATTATTATGGGTCATATTGGAAAGCGTATGGGTGATAAAACTGGGCAAAAGAAGGTCCTAGTCATGCAATTAATAAATATCCACTCAGGCCTAAGTTTTAAAGGGATTTCCAGTTTCAGAAAAACCAGTGGTAGCTTATTTCAAGAAAAAAAATGAGCCTTGCTCACCCTCCCCAGGTCCACTGCTGAGTCTCCCACGTTGAGCCAAGTGTCTGTTATGAACTTGAAGTGAAGTTGGGAGCAGCGGCGGAGAGACTCGGCGGCGGAGAGACTCGGCGGCGGAGAGACTCGGCGGCGGAGAGACTCGGCGGCGGAGAGACTCGGCGGCGGAGAGACTCGGCGGCGGAGAGACTCGGCGGCGGAGAGACTCGGCGGCGGAGAGACTCAGCAGCGGCGCTCCGTTTGCACGTGCGACGGTAAAAAACACTCCACGCGTTACGATGAACTGTGGTTTGGAAAGTAAAAAAAGGTCACCTCCATTAGGAAAGAGCCCGAATACAAAAAAAAAAAAAAGAAGATGACTAGAAAGACTAAAATGTCAAACATGAATTCAATTACTCCGGGAGGGACAGGAAGAATGCATGTGGCAAGCTTCATTTACCAAGTCGTAAAAATGACAATCCGTAGGAAATTTATACCACTCGAGGTAGAAAAGACCTGAGCGGAACGATGGATATCATCATTACCGGCCGGCAGGAAGACGACGACGAGCGGGGCAAGAATCGAGCACAGCTCCGGAATCAGAGGTGGCACCTTAAGGGCACACACGAGACTCTCAGTGTGACGTCACCCGCCACTGCTCTTAGTGTCTTATTTTCTTGAAGTGACATCGGGAGCAGCGCCGGAGAGACCTCCGCGCCGGAGAATCTCTCTGGCGCGGACAACCTCCACTTATTACAACGCGTGTTAAAATACCAACAAGTCGACTTTATGCAAAAGTAGCAATGCAAAAGATAACCGATGACCAGGGGTTGAGCCGGCCATGAGAACCAGCACCGATCGAGAACACTGCTCTGTTGGGAGTCGAGCGGTGGCTGCGCATGCGCATGGTTGCTCCGTTCTTTCTATAGGACAGCAGTAGATGTTGATGGGTCCCCCCCAGCCATCGGACCCCCCCCCTCTAATCCACAATCAGAAATAACCCTATAAAGCTTTCCGGCAGGTCCTCGGAAGGCGAGCCAACACTTTATACAAACAACTCAAACACCACCAAAACCCTCAAGATCCGAAACGGAACATGAACGGCGCACAAAGCTGCTTACAGCGTAATCCGGGAGAGTCGCCAAACATGTAAGATGGATATTTCCCCTTTCTTCTTATACTGGAGGGTTCACGGAAACTTCACACCAGGATATCTATCAATTTGAATAAAAGTGTTATTCCTCCTGGGAAATGTATCACTAAATTGACAACTGGGTGTTACAATTACCCCCTAGTTAAAAAGTTAAAAAAACTGCATTGACACTGAGCACCGAATGGTCAGTGAAGGGAACCGCCCCATCGACAAGCGGAATGTAATGCCCAGTTTGCAATACGAAAATACAGAGGTAGCAATGTCCTTGTCCGTAAAGCCTTTCTCCCCAGAGCATATGCCACCCACCCAAGGAATGGCTACAGATGGGGGAGCGTTATTGCCTAGTCAAAACATTGCATTGACACTGAGCAGTGATTGGACAGTGAAGGGACACGTTCCATTGACAAGTGGAAAGGGAATGCCCAGTTGTCAATACTAAAGAAACAATACAGAGGCAGGCTGTGCAGATTTTTGTAGCAATGTCCTTGTCAGTAAAGCCTTCTCTCCCAAGCGTACAGCGCCCATCCAGGGAATTTCTCACACATGGGGGGGGGGGGGGCATTTGGTGACCCACATCTATCAGCATCCTTCATTGAAGTGAACCCTGTATGCTCTAGTCTACTACTGTGTTTCCCCAAAAATAAGCCGGGATTTTTGGCATATGCTTGAAATATAAGCCCCACTCCAAAAGTAAGCCCTAGTTACAGTCAGTGCCGGATTAGAGGAGCTAAACTGGGCAATTTATCAGGCTCCCCAGTGTTTCTATTCCGAGGTGAAGACTGCTTAAGGACCTTTGGTGACAACACGGTCATGTGACCATGTCGTCACCAAAGGTCCCTTAACTGCAAGAATCTAAAAAAGAAACTGAACAGAAGACAGGCTCATATATAGGACTGGGATTAGGGAGAAGGGGGAGCAAAGTAGGCAATTTCACAGGTCCCCTAGTGTTTCCATCTCAAAGGTTTAAGCTTAAAAGGACCTTTGGTAACATCACGATCATGTGACCATGATGTCATCAAAGGTCCCTTAACTGCAAGAATCTAAAAGAACAGAACGGGAGACACACTGCTATATATGACAGTCATTAGGGAGAAGAGAGAGCAAACTGGGCAATTTTAAAGGGTCCTCAGCGCTTCCATCTCAAAGTTTAGACTGCTTAAGGACCTTTGGGGACATCATGGTCATGTGATCATGATATCACCAAAGGTCCCCTTAACTGCAAGAATCTAAAAGGAACTGACCAGGAGCCATGCTGGTATACAGGCTGGTATTAGGGAGAATGGAGAGAAAACTGGGGCAATTTCAAAGGACCCCCAGTATTTCCATCTCAAAGATTTCAAAGTTAAGACTGCTTAAGGACCTTTGGTGACGTCACGGTCATGTGATCATGATGTCACCAAAGGTCCCTTAACTGCAAGAATCTAAAAGGAACTGATGAGGGAGACAGACTGGTGTACAGGACTGGCATTAAGGAGAATGGAGAGAAAACTGGGCAATTCAAAAGGACCCCAGTATTTTCCATCTCAAAGACCTCAAAATTAAGACTGCTTAAGGACCTTTGGTGACGTCACGGTCATGTGACCATGATCACACCAATAGGTCTCTTAACAGCAGGAGATGAGCTGAAGAGGAGACAAATCTGGTATCTATGTGCAGTGTGTCATATTATATTAGGACATGCCTCTACAGAACCTCAGCGATCACTAGGTTTGTTGCCAGCTCCTATGATAGAGGTTTGGCTTAATATGTTGGGGGGTGGGAACCTTTAAAAGCGAGACATATGAAAGTGCAACCCAAGTAATCAGCCATATCCACCTCCGCCATCCTGTGCTGTGTCTGTAAATCAACTAACTGCAGCAGGAGCCTCCCCCCACTGCCTAATCTACAGTAGGAGAGAAAAACATAAAACGTCACGCTTGGTTTTTCACTGCCCCCCACACATCCCAAAAAAGGGAAGGTGAGGGTAGAAGTATTCCAGACCCCGGCAATCACAGATTTATCACCTGTTCTGTGGATGATGAATGTTTTTATGTGGGACAACCCTGTAAGACATGGCTATACTCAGTGACCGGGTGGGGTTTTCATCTTGGTCTCCAGCCGTACTATTAGCTCGGGTATTAAATAGGAAATCCTGTAAAGAGGTGACTGCTAATCAATCATATTCATTACTCCGCCAGTTAATGTTTATCTGCTGAATGAGGAGCCATAAACACAAGTCAATGCCGGGATCGATCCGCTCTCCGGACTTGTCTACAGCACGATCTTCCGATACCGGGGACGAGTTTCCTAAAGATTTATCTGCGTCATTAAATAATTAAGTCCGGATCCGCGGGAGGACATAATGGTGGATGAGGTGCGACTGTGCGGGGTAGGAGGTCACAGCGAGGGGGCAGCTCCGGGGGCTCTCATCCACTGGGGGCTGCGGAGATTTATAGGATCAGAAATCCTATAAAACGTTGCATTATGAGAGTATCGCAATAATACACACAGGCAATCACCTGCCCAAAAAATAAGCTGGCTAGCAAAGCCGTCCAACTGGTTTGCAGTTGGCCGTATACCCTACAAAAGCCGCGGGCCAAATGCTGGGTTTCGCAGACAGGTAATTCCCAGCCCTCGTATTTGCATGATCAAAAAATACTACAAAAAGGTTAATTAACAAAAAGCGAATGAACAAAAGAGATCCAAATCCCATCAGTATTTGGGGTGACCACCTTTTGCCTTCAATTCTTCTAGGTCCAGTTGCACCTAGGGATCACGTAGTATTATAGTCAGGTGCCAGAGGAACCAATTCTACCAGCCAGAAGGAGATCATCATTATTTTCATATCTAGGTAAAAACACAGTCATTAACTGAAACAGAAACAGCTGTGTAGGAGCCTAAAAACTGGGTGAGGAACAAAAACTCTGCTACAAAAAGGTGAGGTTATAGAAGACAGTTCCAGGTCACAGGACAGACTATGGCAAGGCTGAGCACAGCAACAAGACACAGGGTAGTTACTGTATTTTTTGGATTACAAGATGCACTCCCCCCCCCCCCCAATTTGGGAAAATGGGGCAAGTCTTATAAGCTGAATAATAGTTTACCAAGGGGCAGTGGAGCAGGGTCATAGGAAGCCGGCAGCAGCACGAGTGGGGAGATGCTGTAGGTCCTGGGCTGGGAAGAGGGGTGCACTGGTGGCGCAAGGCAGGCACCATTCATCTACCGGCGGCAGATGCGATGGACTTCAGGAAAATGGCGGCGGTGCATGCACAGTTTGAGTTCTCAGAGCCAGGATCTCAATCTGCACATGTGCTACCTCCATTCTCCTTAAATCCAAAGCCGAAGCCGGGATCTAAATCTGCGCATGCGCCACCTCCATTCTCTTTAAATCCAAACCCAGGATCTAAATCTGCGCATGCGCCACCTCCATTCTTTTTAAATCCAAAGCCGGGATCTCAATCTGAGCATGCGCCACCTCCATTCTCCTTAGGTCCATCGCCGAGAGATTGATCTGCGAATGCGCCACCTCCATATTCCTTAAGTCCAGAACAGAAATCACAATCAACGCATGCGCCACCTCCATTTTTCTTAAGTCTATTGCTGGGATTTCAATGGCGTCTACTTAGAGCAGCCACGACCCCCCCCCCTCCTCCAGCATCAACCAATTTGTGCCACCGCAAGCTTCCTATTACTCTGCACCCCTCCACCGGTAACCTACATTTGGCCGATAAAATAAACCATAAGACTACAAGACGGACTCACATTTTAACATTAAAAATTTTTTTTTCCTCCTCTAAATTTGGGGTACGTCTTACAGTCCAAAAAAATACGGTATACTGCATCCGTAAGGTCTCTCCTGGGCAAAGAAATGAAAGAAGACTAGAATTTTGAGATGCGCTCTTCAAACTCTTTTGAAGCACCAAGAAATGGGCGACCTAAGGGCCGTAGGTGGTTGTCGTGCCAAGGAAACAGATGAAAGACATTTACTTCCATCAGATGATGTCCAGCAGTGCCATCATCTCAGAACCGCAGCCTGTGAGACCCAGGAATATCCATTTTCTGTTCGGAGACGTCTGGCCGGAAGAGGTCTTCATGGAAGAATTGTAGCCAAAAAAAGTCATATGGAAGAGAGGCCAAGCGACTCAACTATGCACCAAACATAGGAACTGGGGTGAAGAAACAATGGCTTTGGACAAACCAGTTCAAATGTGAAATATTTGGGTGTAACGGAAGGTAGTGCGATCCCGGTGAGGTCTACCGGAACAGTGAAGCACAGAGGGTCCTGCAAGTTTTGGGCTACATTTCAGCAAATGGAGTTTGGTTAATGGGGTCCTCAATGCTGAGGAATACTGGCAGATACTTGGGGAGGAATGGGGGGGGGGGTGCCGTGTTTGATGGGCTCCAAATTTATTTAGGAGTCTACAGGAACAGTGAAGCACAGAGGGTCCTGCTTCGGGAGACGTCTGGCCAGAAGACATGTTCATGAAAGTCACACATGGAAGAAAGGTCAAGAGCCTCAACTGTGCACCAAACATAGGAACTGGGGTGAAGAAACAATGGCTTTGGACAAACCAGTAAAAATGTGTAATATTTGGGTGTAACGGAAGGTAGTGTGATCCCGGTGAGGTCTACCGGAACAGTGAAGCACGGAGGGTCCTGCAAGTTTTGGGCTAAATTTCAGCAAATAGAGTTTGGTTAATGGGGTCCTCAATGCTGAGAAATACCGGCAGATAATTGGGGGGGGGGAGGGTGCGTTTGATGGGCTCTAAATTTATTTAGGAGGCTACAGGAACAGTGAAGCACAGAGGGTGCTGCTTCAAAAGACGTTTGGCCAGAAGACATGTTCATGGAAGAATTGTAGCCAAAAAGTCACAAATGGAAGAAAAGGTCAAGCGACTCAACTGTGCACCAAACAAAGAAACTGGGGTGAAACAATGGCTTTGGACAAACCAGTTCAAATGTGTAATATTCGGGTGTAACGGAAGGTAGTCTGATCCCGGTAAAGGTCTACTGAAACAATGAAGCATAGAGGGTCCTGCTTCGGTAACGTCTGTCCAGAAGACATCTTCATGGAACAATTGTAGGCAAAAAGTCACACATGGAAGAAAGGTCAAGCGACTCAACTGTGCACCAAACATAGGAACATGGGTGAAGAAACAATGGCTTTGGACAAACCAGTTCAAATGTGTAATATTCGGGTGTAACGGAAGGTAGTGCGATCCCGGTAAGGTCTATCGGAACAGTGAAGCACGGAGGGTCCTGCAAGTTTTGAGCTACATTTCAGCAAATGGAGTTGGGTTAATGGGGTCCTCAATGCTGAGAAATACTGGCAGATACTTAGTTTGATGGGCACCAAATTTATTTTGCATGAAAACTATGAAATGGAGGAACAGGCACAACATGGAGAGGCAGACAAAGAGTTACTACAGGTGAGCGCAGTGCTGGAAAGAGGAATGGGGTCAGGCTGCCGTCATCCTCCACAGGTCCGGCCTTAAATCACTGTGACTACTAATACTCGTTCAGGCCATATTGATTTCTGTGAAAGACATTCCATTTTCACAAGAAAAAGGGGGGAGGGGTATTTGAGCGCTCGGCTGTAAATGCAGAAATAGAGCTTCTCCCACAGCAGCTATGGCGGAAAAAGGAAACAAGTTATATATAGGATGATATTGGGGGAAAGTATGCAAATGAGCTCTTTACAGGAGGGCAGATAGGCAACACCAGATAGTGAGCCTTTACAGGAGAAGGCTCCGGCACAGACCGTGGAGCTGGAGCCTCAGAAGACGCTGCACCGGCCCCGCGACATATTGTTTCCAGATTCTCCTGGAAATTCACTTTTTCTGCCATGTTAAATAAAAACAGATTTTCTCTGCTGGATTCTACTTTGGGCAAATGTGCCAAATACCATCATGTGCGTCAGATTCCAGAACAGCCAGAAGCCCCCCGAGGCCGGGGGTGGAGGGGCGCGATTCACGGCCTCCGGGTCAGTTTTTTGTAGAATGTGTGTATGGGGCAAGTAGGTAGATGTGCGGAAGGTAACGAGGTCATAAGTGCTGTGAGTAAATGTTAGGACATGACAAGTAGCGGTCCAGCGCGGCCTCCCCTCCCCACGGCGGACCCAGACGTCCAGCGCGGCCTCCCCCGACGCGGCGGGCACAGACGTCCAGCGCGGCCTCCCCTCCCCACGGCGGACCCAGACGTCCAGCGCGGCCTCCCCTCCCCACGGCGGACCCAGACGTCCAGCGCGGCCTCCCCTCCCCACGGCGGACCCAGACGTCCAGCGCGGCCTCCCCCGACACGGCGGACCCAGACGTCCAGCGCGGCCTCCCCTCCCCACGGCGGACCCAGACGTCCAGCGCGGCCTCCCCTCCCCACGGCGGACCCAGACGTCCAGCGCGGCCTCCCCCGACACGGCGGACCCAGACGTCCAGCGCGGCCTCCCCCGACACGGCGGACCCAGACGTCCAGCGCGGCCTCCCCTCCCCACGGCGGACCCAGACGTCCAGCGCGGCCTCCCCTCCCCACGGCGGACCCAGACGTCCAGCGCGGCCTCCCCCAACACGGCGGACCCAGACGTCCAGCGCGGCCTCCCCCAACACGGCGGACCCAGACGTCCAGCGCGGCCTCCCCCAACACGGCGGACCCAGACGTCCAGCGCGGCCTCCCCCAACACGGCGGACCCAGACGTCCAGCGCGGCCTCCCCCAACACGGCGGACCCAGACGTCCAGCGCGGCCTCCCCCAACACGGCGGACCCAGACGTCCAGCGCGGCCTCCCCCAACACGGCGGACCCAGACGTCCAGCGCGGCCTCCCCCAACACGGCGGACCCAGACGTCCAGCGCGGCCTCCCCCAACACGGCGGACCCAGACGTCCAGCGCGGCCTCCCCCAACACGGCGGACCCAGACGTCCAGCGCGGCCTCCCCCAACACGGCGGACCCAGACGTCCAGCGCGGCCTCCCCCAACACGGCGGACCCAGACGTCCAGCGCGGCCTCCCCCAACACGGCGGACCCAGACGTCCAGCGCGGCCTCCCCCAACACGGCGGACCCAGACGTCCAGCGCGGCCTCCCCCAACACGGCGGACCCAGACGTCCAGCGCGGCCTCCCCCAACACGGCGGACCCAGAGGTGCAGTATTCATCCAGTGCAATTTTCAACCTGACTGATGTAAAGAATCCCTGACCGCCCCTGGAATGTGGATAAAACAAGATGAAGGCCGGGCTCTATTCACAGATTCACTTTCCCACAGAAACCCCCCATATCACTGACACATGACAAACAATGTGGGGGGACATACTGCAGCAGAGGGAGGAATGTGAGGAAGGCCGCAGCCATGAGTCACCGGCTCCACAGCCCCCGGGGGCTTCACTCCGCGCTCACATGCTCTATAGTGCAAGGCCAGATCTGCAATCAATATGGCGCCATTACAGCTTCCCCTACTTTCTCATGCTCCTGAATGGCGAACTTGCCATCGATCTTTCTGATGTGGGAATGTCTGTGACTCTTCCCCGATCGTGTGATGGCCGCAAGGTTATGGGCGACTGGACCCTGCAAGGTTTATGTGAAGGGCCGAGCTGTAACACATTAAGGATTGGGAGGACGAGTCGCTGGGGATGGTAACCGCTATACAGGGAGCTGCTGCTGCTGTACGCACAGACCGGCGAGATCCACAGAAAGGACGGAGGACGGGTGACGTCACCGCTGCAAAAGAGCAAATCTCAACCTCACAAAGAGAGAAAACCGAATGCAGAGAAAGCGGCTCCCCGAAGAGACAGAGGCAGTTCCCAAGGTAACCAAGAAAAGCACATCTGGGCGGCACATTGTGTGCGAGGTGCACGGTCTGGCGCCACAGAAAATAGCACAAACGCTACCACACAGCGGACTGGCATCTGCAGCTGGTGACATCAGAGCATCTCAAGAGAACACTGATTAGAATACAGGCGACACCTAGATAAGAGATCGCCCGGCCCCCGCAGCCTCACCCCCCGCTCAGAGGAGCCGCCCCCGCAGCCTCACCCCCCGCTCAGAGGAGCCGCCGCAGCAGCCTCAGCCCCCGCCCAGAGGAGCCGCCACCGCAGCCTCACCCCCCGCCCAGAGGAGCCGCCACCGCAGCCCTCGCCCAGAGGAGCCGCCACCGCAACCCTCGCCCAGAGGAGCCGCCACCGCAGCCCTCGCCCAGAGGAGCCGCCACCGCAGCCCTCGCCCAGAGGAGCCGCCACCGCAGCCCTCGCCCAGAGGAGCCGCCACCGCAGCCTCACCCCCCGCCCAGAGGAGCCGCCGCCGCAGCCTCAGCCCCCGCCCAGAGGAGCCGCCGCCGCAGCCTCAGCCCCCGCCCAGAGGAGCCGCCCCCGCAGCCTCACCCCCCGCTCAGAGGAGCCGCCCCCGCAGCCTCACCCCCCGCCCAGAGGAGCCGCCGCTGCAGCCTCACCCCCCGCCCAGAGGAGCCGCCGCAGCCCTCGCCCAGAGGAGCCGCCACCGCAGCCTCAGCCCCCGCCCAGAGGAGCCACCGCCGCAGCCTCAGCCCCTGCCCAGAGGGGCCGCCAACTCAGCCTCACCCCCCGCCCAGAGGGGCCGCCGTCGCAGCCTCACCCCCCGCCCAGAGGAGCCGCCGCCGCAGCCTCAGCCCCCGCCCAGAGGAGCCGCCGCCGCAGCCCTCGCCCAGAGGAGCCGCCACCGCAGCCCTCGCCCAGAGGAGCCGCCGCCGCCTCACCCCCCGCCCAGAGGAGCCGCCGCCGCAGCCTCAGCCCCCGCCCAGAGGAGCCGCCGCCACAGCCTCAGCCCCCGCCCAGAGGAGCCGCCCCCGCAGCCTCACCCCCCGCCCAGAGGAGCCGCCGCTGCAGCCTCACCCCCCGCCCAGAGGAGCCGCCGCAGCCCTCGCCCAGAGGAGCCGCCACCGCAGCCTCAGCCCCCGCCCAGAGGAGCCACCGCCACAGCCTCAGCCCCCGCTCAGAGGAGCCGCCGCTGCAGCCTCACCCCCCGCCCAGAGGAGCCGCCGCAGCCCTCGCCCAGAGGAGCCGCCACCGCAGCCTCAGCCCCCGCCCAGAGGAGCCACCGCCGCAGCCTCAGCCCCTGCCCAGAGGGGCCGCCAACTCAGCCTCACCCCCCGCCCAGAGGGGCCGCCGTCGCAGCCTCACCCCCCCGCCCAGAGGAGCCGCCGCAGCCCCCGCCCAGAGGAGCCGCCGCAGCCCCCGCCCAGAGGAGCCGCCGCAGCCCCCGCCCAGAGGAGCCGCCGCCATAGCCTCACCCCCCCACCCCCGCCCAGAGGAGCCGCCGTCCAGCAATAATGTCACAAGAACCGAAGTCCTGATTGCCAGGGGTTAGCAGATGCCCGGATGCGCGCCCCCCTGTGCGATCATTACACTGGTGTCTAGGGGGCACGGCCTGTAATGATTGTCAGGTATTGTATGTATCCCAAGCAACAAATCTTATCTGATTATTTCCTTATTGCTTATATGGTGGCAGCATACTCCGCAGCGCAGTACAGACCTGCTTACAATACGCCCAGCACAGCAGCGCTCCCGTTACACAGCTTGTAAGTTGCCGCTCGGCGTTCTGCAGCCACCACATTATGTCTACATGATCATTTTCTGGTTTGCAAACAAAACCCAACTGCCCACACAAAGCTTAACCCTGGCAGCGCCAGACACACGGCCGGCGACCGAGCCACCAACAGGGAAGATCAGCCACAGCCGCACCGCAAGGGGGGACCACCATGGGCAGACCACCACCCCCGGGCTCCTAGAGTAGCAGTGCTCACTTTCCTTGCAGCGCCTCCTCAGGGGAAATGAGGCATTACACTGTTCTGAAAGAAATGTCATGAAGTCATCCTGACAACCCGGCCCCGCCGCCCGACAACCCGGCCCCGCCGCCCGACAACCCGGCCCCGCCGCCCGACAACCCGGCCCCGCCGCCTGCCCACATCTGCCCTCAATCAGCACCAGGCGGCCAAATGTGACGTCCAATACATCACGTCAAGGAAGAGATTGGCTCCTTTGGCCTGTATTATGGGAGGTCATGTAAGGATCAATCAGCCAAACCAGACCCAACCCTCCCCGATCACCCCGCACCTGCCCGGACGAGGGGCAAGATTGCTCCTCCAGAAGAAGCCTTGGATCACAGCCCACCGCCTCATACCCCATACCTCCAGCCATGTTTCCCGTCCCCAGCCTCCTCCAATTACGTCTCCCCCTACCCCCAGGCTCCTCCCCTGGCCTCATCCCGTCACCAGCTTGTCCCCCTGCCCCAGCCTTGTCCAATTACATCCCCCTGCCACCAGCCTATCCCCTTGCCCCCTCCAGCCTCGTCCCCCCGCCAGCCTCGTCCCCCCTGCCCCCTCCAGCCTCATCCACTCTGTCCCCAGCCTCGTCCCCCTGACCCTGCCAGCCTACCACCCTTCAAGCCTCGTCCCCCTGACCCCGCCAGCCTCGTCCCCCTGACCTCGCCAGCCTCGTCCCCTCTGTCCCCAGCCTCCTCTCCCCCTCCAGCCTCCTCTCCCCCTCTCCTCTGTCCCCAGCCTCCTCTCCCCCTCCAGCCTCCTCTCCCCCTCCAGCCTCCTCTCCCCCTCCAGCCTCCTCTCCCCCTCCAGCCTCCTCTCCCCCTCCAGCCTCGTCCCCTCTGTCCCCAGCCTCGTCCCCCCGCGCCCTCAAGCCTCATCCCCTCAAGCCTCGTCCCCTGTCACCAGCCTCATCCCATGTACCCAGCCTCATCCCCTCTGTCCCCAGCCTCATCCCCCCACCCCCTCCAGCCTCATCCCCAGCCTCGTCCCCTGTCACCAGCCTCATCCCCTGTACCCAGCCTCATCCCCTCTGTCCCCAGCCTCATCCCCCCACCCCCTCCAGCCTCATCCCCAGCCTCGTCCCCCTACCCCCAGCACACCACCCTTCAAGCCTCGTCCCCCTGCCCCCACCAGCCTCGTCCTTCTGCCCCCACCAGCCTCGTCCCCCTGCCCCCACCAGCCTCGTCCCCCTGCCCCCAGCACACCACCCTTCAAGCCTCATCCCTCTGCCCCCAGCCCCGTCCCACTGCCCTCAGCCTTGTCCCCCCCAGCCCCCTTCCTGCGGCCACCGAATTCTCTCCTTGATTTCCAAGAAAACTAACCAGGAAAACAGATGTTCTGACAGGACGGAGATTAACCCCTCAGCCACCACTTCCTTTAGGAGCCGCTAGAAATGTGCAGTGTACCCATAATATAGATGGGATACATCACACACTGCACAAGGGGTGGATTAAGTACTGCGGGGGTCCGGCTGCCGCTGGGCAAGGGATCAGGTCCGGTGGTCTGAGACTGGCACATATGATATTACCATGAGCCGCCATGCTGAGCACATTGGATGGTGGCCGAGGGAATGATTCATTGTACAAGGTGCCCCCGACAGGAGGAGCGCCCCCTGCTGGGGAGGCAGCGGGTACATACAGGCCAATTCCATCCAACCAGACGTCACCTTCTCCGAGAATGACAGCGCGGAGCCGACGATATGACGTAATGTCCGTATACAGCGCAGCACCGTGCAGCCGCAATCACAGCTACAGCATGTGTGATGGATGGATGTATGATTAACATGTAATCCATGTATGATCGGTGTGCGGCACATTATGGTCAAGGTGTGAAAGGTATACGGTATAAGGAGTGTGTGTGTGGTGGTGTACAAGTGACAGTGTGTGGCGGCATGCGTGTTGTGGGCACGCGGTGCTGTCCGTGTGTGGTGGGCGTGCATGTATGATGGGTGAGTCAAATCCTCCCTATGTCATATTAATGTATAGTGCATGCATGATGGATGTATGACATCTGCATATAACAGCCCAGGTCACGTAGTACTGATGTATGTGCACAGGGTCAGTGAGGATGTTGTGGAGGAGGATGATTATGGTGGTGATGGTTATGTGGAGGAGGATGATGATGGTTATGATGATGGTGGTGGTTGTTATGTGGATGATGATGATGGTTATAATGATGGTGGTTATAATGATGGTGGTTATGATGATGATAGTGGTTATGTGGATGATGATGGGTATGTGGAAGATGGTGGTGGTTATGATGGTTACGTGGATGATGATGGTGGTTATGGATTTGTGGAGTATGATGTTATGTGGGTATGATGATGGTGGTGGTTATCTGGATGATGGTTATGTGGAGGAGGATGATGATGATGGGGTTATGATGATGATGGTGGTGGTTGTTATGTGGATGATTGTGATGGTTGTTATGTGGATGATGATGATGGTGGTGGTGGTGATGTGGATGATGGTGGTTATGTGGAGGAGGATGATGATGTTATGTGGGTATGATGATGATTGTGGTGGTGGTGGTTATGTGGAGGAGGATGATGGTTATGATGGATGATGATGATGTTATGTGGGTATGATGATGATGGTGGTGGTTATGTGGAGGAGGATGATGGTTATGATGGATGATGATGATGTTATGTGGGTATGATGATGATGGTGGTGGTGGTTATGTGGAGGAGGATGATGGATGATGATGTTATGTGGGTATGATGGTGGTGGTTATGTGGAGGAGGATGATGGTTATGATGGATGATGATGATGATGTGGAGGAGGATGATGATGGTTATGATGGATGATGATGATGGTGGTTATGTGGAGGAGGATAGTGGTTACGATGATAATGATGGTTTTGTGGATGATGATGTGATGGTGGTTATGTGGAGGATGGTGGTGGTTATATGGATGATGTTATGTGGGTATGATGATGGTGGTGGTGGTTATATGGATGATGATGGTGGTGGTGGTTATGTGGAGGATGATGGTGATGATGATGATGATGATGATGGTGGTGGTGGTTATATGGATGATGATGGTGGTGGTGGTTATGTGGAGGATGATGGTGATGATGATGATGATGATGATGATGGTGGTGGTGGTTATGTGGAGGATGGTGGTGGTTATATGGATGATGATGTTATGTGGGTATGATGATGATGGTGGTGGTGGTTATGTGGAGGAGGATGATGGTTATGATGGATGATGATGATGTTATGTGGGTATGATGATGATGGTGGTGGTTATGTGGAGGAGGATGATGGTTATGATGGATGATGATGTTATGTGGGTATGATGATGGTGGTGGTGGTGGTTATGTGGAGGAGGATGATGATGATGATGTGGAGGAGGATGATGATGATTATGATGGATGATGATGATGATGGTGGTGGTTATGTGGAGGAGGATAGTGGTTACGATGATAATGATGGTTATGTGGATGATGATGGTTATGGTTTTGTGGATGATGATGTGATGGTGGTTATATGGATGATGATGTTATGTGGGTATGATGATGGTGGTGGTGGTTATATGGATGATGATGATGGTGGTGGTTATGTGGAGGATGGTGGTGGTTATGTGGATGATGGTGGTGGTTATATGGATGATGGTGGTGGTTATATGGATGATGGTTATGGTTTTGTGGAGGATGATGGTAGTTATGTGGATGATGATGATGGTGGTGGTTTTGTGGATGATGATGGTTATGGTTTTGTGGAGGATGATGGTAGTTATGTGGATGATGATGATGGTGGTGGTTATGTGGAGGATGATGGTAGTTATGTGGATGATGATGGTGGTGGTGGTTATGTGGAGGATGATGGTAGTTATGTGGATGATGATGGTGGTGGTGGTTATGTGGAGGATGATGGTTATGGTTTTGTGGAGGATGGTGGTGGTTATGTGGATGATGATGATGATGATGATGGTTATGGTTTTGTGGAGGATGGTGGTGGTTATGTGGATGATGATGATGATGGTTATGGTTTTGTGGAGGATGATGGTAGTTATGTGGATGATGATGATGGTTATGGTTTTGTGGAGGATGATGGTGGTTATGTGGATGATGATGATGATGATGGTTGTTATGGTTTTGTGGAGGATGATGGTGGTTATGTGGATGATGATGTTATGTGGGTATGATGGTGGTGGTTATGTGGATGATGATGATGATGGTGGTGGTGGTTATGTGGAGGATGATGGTTATGGTTTTGTGGAGGATGGTGGTGGTTATATGGATGATGATGTTATGTGGGTATGATGATGGTGGTGGTTATGTGGATGATGATGATGATGATGGTGGTGGTGGTTATGTGGAGGATGGTGGTGGTTATATGGATGATGATGGTGGTGGTTATGTGGATGATGATGATGATGATGGTGGTGGTTATGTGGAGGATGATGGTTATGGTTTTGTGGAGGATGGTGGTGGTTATGTGGATGATGATGGTGGTGGTGGTTATGTGGAGGATGATGGTTATGGTTTTGTGGAGGATGGTGGTGGTTATGTGGATGATGATGTTATGTGGGTATGATGATGGTGGTGGTTATGTGGATGATGATGATGATGATGGTGGTGGTGGTTATGTGGAGGATGGTGGTGGTTATGTGGATGATGATGTTATGTGGGTATGATGGTGGTGGTTATGTGGATGATGATGATGATGATGATGGTGGTGGTGGTTATGTGGAGGATGATGGTTATGGTTTTGTGGAGGATGGTGGTGGTTATGTGGATGATGATGGTTTTGGTTTTGTGGAGGATGGTGGTGGTTATATGGATGATGATGATGTTATGTGGGTATGATGATGGTGGTGGTTATGTGGATGATGATGATGATGATGGTGGTGGTGGTTATGTGGAGGATGATGATGATGATGGTGGTGGTGGTTATGTGGAGGATGGTGGTTATGGTTTTGTGGAGGATGGTGGTGGTTATATGGATGATGATGATGTTATGTGGGTATGATGATGGTGGTGGTTATGTGGATGATGATGATGATGATGGTGGTGGTTATATGGATGATGATGGTTATGGTTTTGTGGAGGATGGTGGTGGTTATGTGGATGATGATGATGATGGTGGTGGTGGTTATGTGGAGGATGGTGGTTATGGTTTTGTGGAGGATGGTTATGGTTTTGTGGATGATGATGGTTTTGGTGCCCCCCCTCCCCCGCACAGCCCCCGCCGTCACCTGCTGATATTCCCCGTCCTCCGGTTTGAAGTCTCCGCTGATGAACTCCCACTTGAGGCTGAGGTGCGGCAGGCGGTGCAGCAGGGTCACCCACCAGGGCGGGCTGTAGCTGATCGCGGCCGCCATGTCGGAGCTCAGAGCCGCGGCCTCCGCTCATCAGGTGCCGGCCGGGGGTTCGGGCTCCGCTCACAGCTCGGGCTGCCGCCTCCCGGCCATCCTCCTCCGGCCGTCAGCCTTATATCCCGCGGGGTCCCCGGAGGCTCCTGCCCCGCAGCTCTCCCCCGACCATCGTCACCAGAGGGCGGCTGTCAGCGGCTCGGGCGCCCCCGGTCCCTCCGCCAGTCTCCGGTCCCCGCCGGTCTCCAGTCCCGAGCTCTGCGCCCAGATCCGGCTCTTTGTTCCCGGAGTCTCGTTGTGCTCCAGTCTCCTCCCCCCTCCCCGGTGTGGCCACGCCCCCTCCCCTGCAGACCCTCCCACATCCCGCCCACCCGCTCCGGTGTCTGAGGCTGCGTTCCTGCACCGCGGCTCTGCGATTTCACTGCGTTTTCGCCTTTATTTTATTTTTTTTAAGAGACAAAATTACCAAAAACCACTGATTCCGTCATTTCATGTTTCTGATTCCGTCATTTCATGTTTTGGGAGGAGTTTCTGGTTTAGTTTTGGCCTTCAGTTTATGGGATAAATATTATATATTATTAGTTCAAGCAGAAACGCACTCAGTGATACAAAATATGCCATTTTTCGGTTTTATTTGTAGCAGTGGGGTGACAGGTGAGGAGGAGGCGCAGAGCTCGAGGTGTGAGTTTCAGGAGCCTTTTTTTGTAGCAGATGGATAACCAGTGCAATGGCTGGAACAGCGGGGAGGCACCAGTGTATCAGCTGGACAGAAATATCACCATGCCTGCTGTATTCAGGGCAGATTGGAGAGTTTAGTGACAGGGAGACCGGTTGGTAGTGGCTTGCAGCTTACATTGCCACCGCTCTATTCGTTTTCAGAGCCCTGTCTTGGGACCAGCGATCAGACCTCCAACGATCAGTGCGTTAACCCAATTCTTTGGGTAGGGAGTAACCCTTTATCTCTCAGTGGATCCATAACTTTGTGGCTTTATGAGGTCCTATGGCCAAGATTGGGGTGATACAGGGACCTACTACACAGTCCGCTGAGGGTCTTAGGATGACTACCAGGCTGTAGGGGTCCGCACATCACTGCAGCTGCATTACCATGCATTTTGGGGGGTGGCAGTGAGGATGATGGGGGTAGTGCTGTCCTTTCCATGAGTCCACCAGCAGCTGTGACAGCCAGGGGTCACTGACCTTTGTGACAAATGTCCCTTACCTCTTTCTCAGCCCCGTCCGGCCTGGCAGATCCACAATATAACAAGTCCAAGGCCATTCATGAAACCGCCTCTTACACGGCCCTACAAACTGGGGACGATCAATCCTTAAAGGGCTTCTTCATTGCTCTAGTTTAAGTGACTAGGTGCTATGGTGCAGTACCCAGGAGCAGCCACTACACAAGGTGTGGCGCTGTGGAGTTCAGCGTCGTACTCTGTTTTCATATGGTCGCTGTCAGACCGTAATGATCAGTGGGGTCACAGATGTTGGACCCCCCCCCAATCTAATAGTCAAAAGTCGTAGCCTTCCCCTTTAAATGATGAGCTCCTGCCCACCAGCAGGGGGGGACTCATGTCATAAAGATTTATATAGAGCCATTTAATCTTCACATTTCCATTTTCCATAACAATAATATTAGATCCCAAAAGTGCCTGAAGGACCTTATAAACTTTAATAGGGACCACACATTTTATGCTCCAGTGAACTTTATTTTTGGGAAGATTTGATGACCTCTGCAGTGGAGGTTCTGACCCAGAAATGAACATTAGCTCCCTCTAGTGGCGGCTGCAGGTAGCCAGGATGTTGTGATCTACAAATAAAGAGACTTCCTGTCATAAACAGCGCCACTCCCGTGTACAGGTTGTATGTGGTGTTGCAGCTTAGCTCCATTGACGTGATTGGGGCTCAGCTGCAAAATCGCACAACCTGTATGCAGGGGAGGCGCTGTTTTTTGGGAAAAATAGTGTTTAAAATGTGTTTCTGTTTGTTTTTTGTTAGTCTGGCGTTGACAGTTGTTCCAATGTCTCAGCTGTTGGAGACAGTTTTGCTTTCTCGGCTTTTGGATTATCTTGTCCAATAGATGGCTGCTTTTTGAGCGCCATTTTATAAAACAGTCCTTAGTATTATGACCCTTAGTAATCACCTCACAGTGATCAGACACCTAATAGGTGAATCTATATACCGTATATAAAGCAAAAAAAATGTCTGTCCTGAAGGATCTCAGATCAGTTATGAAAGCTGCCTCACAGTCAGACTTTGTTGTCCATAGCAACCAATCAGAGCTTAGCTTTCATTTTGCCTCAGCACCTTCAGTGCTGAAAGCTGCACTCTGGTTGCTATAGGCAACCTGTACAATCTTACTGTGAGGCAATCTTCAAAAATGAGACCTCAGGTACCTCTGTAGTTGCTATAGGCAACCAGAACAATCTTACTGTGAGGCAATTCTCATAAATGAGGCCCCAGTTACTTCTGCAGTTGCTATAGGCAACCAGAATGCTATTGTGAGGTAATTCTCAGAACGGAGGCCTCGGTTACCTCTACAGTGGCTATAGGCAACCAGAACGAACCAGAACGATCCTACTGTGAGGCAATTCTCATAAAATAGGGCCCAGTTATTTCTGCAGTGGCTGTGGGCAACCAGAACAATCTTACTGTGAGGCAATTTTCACAAATGAGGTCCCAATTACTTCTGTAGTTGCTATAGGCAACCAGGATGATCTTACTGTGAGGCAATCTTCATAAATGAGGCCCCAGTTACTTCTTCCCTGATTGTTGACAGCTGTTTCTATAGTTACAGACTTTAGAGTGACTTATCAGGTTGCCCCACCTTAGCGACCATATAGATAGATAGTACTTACTATTCATTTTGTCCTATAACCTCAGACACTACACTATATATGTGTGTGTTTATGTGTATATATATATATATATATATATATATATATATATATATATATATATATACACACATACATACATACATACATACATATATACATACAGAGGGGAAAAAGTATTTAGTCAGCCACCAATTGTGCAAGTTCTCCCACTTAAAGAGACGAGATTTGCCTGTAATTGACATCATAGGTGACCATAACTATGAGAGGCAAAATGGGAAAACAAATCCAGAAAATCATTCCTCCATGCAGATCTCCTCTAGAGCAGTGATGTTTTGGGCCTGTCGCTGGGCAACACGGACTTTCAGCTCCCTCCAAAGGTTTTCTATGGGGTTGAGATCTGGAGACTGGCTAGGCCACTCCAGGACCTTCATATACTTCTTATGAAGCCACTCCTTTGTTTCCCTGGCGGTGTGCTTGGGATCATTATCATGCTGAAAGACCCAGCCACGTTTCATCTTCAGTGCCCTTGCTGATGGAAGGAGGTTTGCACTCAAAATCTCACGATACATGGCCCCATTTATTCCTTCATGTACACGGCGGATCAGTTGTCCTGTTCCGTTTGCAGAGAAACAGCCCCAAAGCATGATGATGCCACCCCCATGCTTCACAGTAGGTATGGTGTTCTTTGGATGCAACTCAGCATTGTGTCTCCTCTAAACACGATGAGTTGTGTTTCTACCAAACAGTTCTACTTTGGTTTCATCAGACCATATGACATTCTCCCAATGCTCTTCTGGATAATCCAAATGCTCTCTAGCAAACTTCAGACGGGCCTGGACATGTACTGGGTTAAGCAGGGGGACACGTCTGGCACTGCAGGATCTGAGTCAGTGGCGGCATAGTGTGTTACAGATGGTAGCCTTTGTTATGGTGGTCCCAGGTGTATGCAGGCCATTCACTAGGTCGCCCCCCCCCCCCCCGTATGGTTCTGGGATTTTTGCTCACTGTCCTTGTGATCATTTTGACCCCATGGGGTGAGATCTTGCATTGAGGCCCAGGTCGAGGGAGATTATCAGTGGTCTTGTATGTCTTCCATTTTCTTATTATTGCTCCCACAGTTGATTTCACCACACCAAGCTGCTTGCCTATTGCAGATTCAGTCTTCCCAGCCTTGTGCAGGGCTACAATTTTGTTTCTGGTGTCCTTCGATAGCTCTTTGGTCTTCACCATAGTTGAGTTTGGAGTGTAACTGTTTGAGATTCTGGACATGTGTCTTTTATACTGATAACAAGTTCAAACAGGGGCCATTACTACAGGTAATGAGTGGAGGACAGAGGAGCCTCTTATAGAAAAAGTTACAGGTCTGTGAGAGCCAGAAATCTTACATGGTTTTAGGTGACTACTTATTTTCCACGATAATTTTCAAAAAAATCTTGCCAAATCAGACGCAGTGATTTTCTTGATTTGTTTTCTCATCTTGTCTCTCATAGTTGTGGTCACCTATGATGTCACTTACAGGCCGACCTCATCTTCTGGTGGGAGAACTTGCACAATTGGTGGCTGACTAAATACTTTTTCTCCCCACTGCATACATACATATACACACATACTGTATATATAGTGTCTGAGCTTATAGGACACATGAACAGTAAGTACCAGCTATGTGTGTGTATATATATACACACAGTACAGACCAAAAGTTTGGACACACCTTCTCATCTCTAGAACAACTGTTAAGAGGAGACTTTGTGCAGCAGTTCTTCATGGTAAAATAGCTGCTAGGAAACCACTGCTAAGGACAGGCAACAAGCAGAAGAGACTTGTTTGGGCTAAAGAACACAAGGAATGGACATTAGACCAGTGGAAATCTGTGCTTTGGTCTGATGAGTCCAAATTTGAGATCTTTGGATACAACCACCGTGTCTTTGTAGAAAAGGTGAACGGATGGACTCTACATGGCTGGTTCCCACCGTGAAGCATGGAGGAGGAGGTGTGATGGTGTGGGGGGGCTTTGCTGGTGACACTGTTGGGGATTTATTCAAAATTGAAGGCATACAGAACCAGCATGGCTACCACAGCATCTTGCAGCGGCGTGCTATTCCTTCTGGTTTGCGTTTAGTTGGACCATCATTTATTTTTCAACAGGACAGTGATCCCAAACACACCTCCAGGCCGTGTAAGGGCTATTTGACTAAGAAGGAGAGTGATGCGGTGCTACGCCAGATGACCTGGCCTCCACAGTCACCAGACCTGAACCCAATCGAGATGGTTTGGGGTGAGCTGGACCGCAGAGTGAAGGCAAAAGGGCCAACAAGTGCTAAGCATCTCTGGGAACTCCTTCAAGACTGTTGGAAAACCATTTCCGGTGACTACCTCTTGAAGCTCATCAAGAGAATGCCAAGAGTGTGCAAAGCAGTAATCAAAGCAAAAGGTGGCTACTTTGAAGAACCTAGAATATAAGACATATTTTCTTTTAGTTCACACTTTTTTGTTAAGTATTTCATTCCACATGTGTTAATTCCTAGGTTTGATGCCTTCAATGTGAATCTACGATTTTCAGAGTCCTGAAAATAAAGAAAACTCTTTGAATGAGAAGGTGTGTCTAAACTTTTGGTCTGTACTGTGTGTGTATATATATATATATATGAAAAATGAATATTTTGCAAGTTTCTTAAGGAAAATTGAAATATCACATGGTCATAAGTATTCACACCCTTTTCTCAGTATTGAGTAGAAGCTCCCTCGTTTTGAGCTAGTACAGCCATGAGTCTTCTTGGGATCCTGGATTTGAGGATCCTCGGCCATTCTTTCTTGCAGATCCTCTCCAGTTCCGTCAGGTTGGATGGTGAACGTTGGTGGACGCCATTTTCAGGTCTCTCCAGAGATGCTCAATTGGGTTTAGGTCAGGGCTGTGGCTGGGCCGGTCAGGAACAGTCACAGAGTTGTTCTGAAGCCGCTCCTTTGTTATTTTAGCTGGGTGCTTAGGGTCATTGTCTTGTTGGAAGGTGAACCTTTGGCCAAGTCTGAGGTCCAGAGCACTCTGGGAGAGGTTTTCTTCCAGGAGATCTCTGCACTTGGCCGCATTAATCTTTCCTTCAATTGCAACCAGTCGTCCTGTCCCTATAGCTGAAAAACACCCCCAGAGCATGATGCTGCCTCCACCATATTTCACTGTAGGGATTGTATTGGGCAGGTGATGAGCAGTGCCTGGTGTTCTCCACACATACCGCTTAGAATTATCACCAAAAAGTTCTCTCTTTGTCTCATGAGACCAGAGAATCTTATTTCTCATAGTGTGGGAGTCCTTCATGTGATTTTTTGCAAACTCTATGCGGGCTTTCATATGTCTTGCACTGAGGAGAGGCTTCCGACGGGCCACTCTGCCATAAAGGCCTGACTAGTGGAGGGCTGCAGTGATAGTTGACTTTGTGGAACTTTCTCTCATCTCCCTACGGCATCTCTGGAGCTCAGGCACAGTGATCTTGGGGTTCTTCTTTACCTCTCTCCCTAAGGCTATTCTCCCACAATTGCTCACTTTGGCTGAACGGCCAGCTCTAGGAAGAGTTCTGGTGGTCCCAAACGTCTCCCATTTAAGGATTATGGAGGCCAGTGTGCTCTTAGGAATCTTGAGTACTGCAGAAATTCTTTTGTAACCTTGGCCAGATCTGTGCCTTGCCACAATTCTGTCTCTGAGCTCCTTGGGCAGTTGCTTTGGCCTCATGATTCTCATTTGGCCTGACATGCATTGTGAGCTGTGAGGTCTTATATAGACAGGTGTGCGCCTTTCCAAATCAAGTCCTATCAGTTTAATTACACACAGCTGGACTCCAATGAAGGAGTAGAACCATCTCAAGGAGGATCCCAAGGAAATGGACAGCGTGTGACTTACATATGAGTGTCTGAGCAAAGGGTGTGAATACTTTTGACCATGTGATATTTCAGTTTTTCTTGGTTTATAAATTTGCAAAAATGTCTACATTTCTCTTTTTCTGTCAAGATGGGGTGCAGTGTGTACATTAATGAGAAAAAAAAATAATTTTAATTTACCAAATGGCTGCAATGAAACAAAGAGTGAAAAATGTAAAGGGGTCTGAATAAATGTACATTTAATATATAAAGCGGTGTGTGTGTGTGTGTGTGTCCGGGATAGCCATCTGCACCGTCGCAGCTACAGCCACAACATTTTACCCACTCACACGTCTGGACCCTGAGAGCGTCATAGGCTATGTTGTGAGGCAAAATTTTAACCCAGCACGTTCCAATTTACCAATCAATTTTGCCCCTATCTACATAATGGGGAAAAAGGGAAACGAAAAGTGTATCCGCACCGTCGCATTTACAATCACAATTTTTTTTTTTTAAACAGACACCACCTGTGAACTAGGGAACGTCGTAGACTATGTTTTGACAGGAAAATTTAACCCCTCGCTTTACAGTTACTCTCCAAAAAACATGCCTCCATTAAAGTAAATGGAGCCTGGAACTACAGGTTATTAGTAGGAGCTGTGAGTGGTTGCTATAGGAACAAAAGACATTCATAGTATAAGAAGCTTATATGTGAGGTAATAAGATGTCGGCGGGGAGACGGATAGACAGAGACAGACAGAGACAAACAAACAGAGAGAGACCTGGAAAGAGACTGACAGGGAAAGAGACAGACGGGGAAAGAGACAGACAGGGAAAGAGACAGACGGTGAAAAAGACAGCGACAGACGGGGAAAGAGACAGACTGTCCCTGTCTGCATGTCTGAGACAGGGAAGGAGGAGACAGCCAGAGAGAGACAAAGATAGATGGGGAAAGAGACAGACGGTGAAAAAGACAGCGACAGACGGGGAAAGAGACAGACTGTCCCTGTCTGCATGTCTGAGACAGGGAAGGAGGAGACAGCCAGAGAGAGACAAAGATAGATGGGGAAAGAGACAGACGGTGAAAAAGACAGCGACAGACGGGGAAAGAGACAGACTGTCCCTCTCTGCATGTCTGAGACAGGGAAGGAGGAGACAGCCAGAGAAAGACAAAGATAGATGGGGAAAGAGACAGACGGGGCACATTACTTGGCCAATTTAGTTAAATCTGTGTGGAATATCTGTGGTGTTGAAATATAGGCAAAAACTATCTATTTGTTTTGTGGTTTTTGTGTGCAGAATACATTTATGTTAATACATGCTATTTTCTTAACAGCAGTTATTAACCCGGGCGAAGCCGGGTAGTACAGTTATATATATATATCTATATATATAATTGCCTTATTCTGTCTGTCTGTCTGTCATGCTCCAAAATTGTGTCACGGTGACATTGTGTCACGGTGACATGTCCTTACGGTGACACAAAGCTGATTGGCCGCTGGGTTCGCCATGGCCCCGCCCCCCCACACGGATTGGCCTCTCGCCCCGGCTGCGCCCCCACACGGATTGGCCAGCCGCTCGCCCAGGCTCTGCCCCCCCCACAGATTGGCCTCTCGCCCCGGCACCCTGCAGGCATTGGCAACTCGCCCACGCCACGCCCCGCCCCCCTCACGCAATAGACGTTAGCTCTCGACCCCCACCCCCGCATTGCCCGAACTGACACGGTCACGGAGCCACGAATCCCAGGTGAGTACTGTACTCCGCCCCCCTTTCCTCCCTCCCCAACGGGAGCCCACATCAGCGTACGCCGCCGCCGTATGCTGGTGTGGGCTCCCGTGCGAGCGGGGGACGTGATGCGCTGGTAACCATCCTGGCATAGTTACCAGCAAATCAAGGTCCTGCAGCGGCGGGAGTTCCACACGCACAAACATAACAGCACACACACACGCATACACACACATCAGATCGCACTCACTCTCACAAACACCTCACACACACCTCACACACACCTCACACACACATCGCATCCACACACTCACAGCATCCGGCGATATCGCTTGCTTCTCGGCCTCGATACTGTGCTGTGAGCTTCCAGGACCTGCCGGAGGATCACATGGCCAGAAGCATGTGGTATCTCCGGATGTTGTGACTGTGAGCGCGTATGTGCGATATCGTCAGTGTCTGTGTGTGTGAGTGTATGCGATCGGGTGTGTGTGAGTGTATGCGATCGGTCGGGTGTGTGTGAGTGTATGCGATCGGGTGTGTGTGAGTGGATGCGATCGGGTGTGTGTGAGTGGATGCGATCGGGTGTGTGTGAGTGTATGCGATCGGGTGTGTGTGAGTGGATGCGATCGGGTGTGTGTGAGTGGATGCGATCGGGTGTGTGTGAGTGGATGCGATCGGGTGTGTGTGAGTGGATGCGATCGGGTGTGTGTGAGTGGATGCGATCGGGTGTGTGAGTGTCGGCAGAGGAGCACGGCGTGCTGGAGGAGGCTGGGAGCAGAGAGGCTGATCATGGGGAAGGCTGGGAGGGGGAGGCTGATGCTGGGGGAGACTGGGAGGAAGGAGGCTGGGAGGAGAGAGGCTGACCCTGGGGAAGGCTGGGAAGGGGAGGTTGATGCTGAGGGAGGCTGGAAGGAGAGAGGCTGATGCTGGGGGAGGCTGAAAGGAGAGGCTGAGGCTGGGAGGAGAGAGGCTGATGCTGGGGAAGGCTGATGCTGAGGGAGGCTTGGAGGGGAAAGCTGATGCTGGGGAAGGCTGGGAGGACGGAGGCTGGGAGGAGAGAGGCTGATCCTGAGGAAGGCTGGGAGAGGGAGGCTGATGCTGGGGGAGGCTGGAAGGAGAGAGGCTGATGCTGGTGGAGGCTGATGCTTGGGGAGGCTGATGCTGGGGGAGACTGGGAGGGGAAGGCTGATGCTGAGGGAGGCTGGGAGGGGGAGGCTGGGAGGAAGGAGGCTGGGAGGAGAGAGGCTGATCCTGGGGAAGGCTGGGAACGGGAGGCTGATGCTGAGGGAGGCTGGAAGGAGAGAGGCTGATGCTGGGGGAGGCTGGAAGGAGAGAGGCTGATGCTGGTGGAGGCTGATGCTGGGGGAGGCTGATGCTGGGGGAGACTGGGAGCGGAAGGCTGATGCTGAGGGAGGCTGGGAGGGGGAGGCTGGGAGGAAGGAGGCTGGGAGGAGAGAGGCTGATCCTGGGGAAGGCTGGGAAAGGGAGGCTGATGCTGAGGGAGGCTGGAAGGAGAGAGGCTGATGCTGGGGGAGGCTGGAAGGAGAGAGGCTGAGGCTGGGAGGAGAGAGGCTGATGCTGGGGAAGGCTGATGCTGAGGGAGGCTGGGAGGGGAAAGCTGATGCTGGGGAAGGCTGGGAGGACGGAGGCTGGGAGGAGAGAGGCTGATCCTGGGGAAGGCTGGGAGAGGGAGGCTGATGCTGGAGGAGGCTGGAAGGAGAGAGGCTGATGCTGGCGGAGGCTGATGCTGGGGGAGGCTGGAAGGAGAGAGTCTGATGCTGGTGAAGGCTGATGCTTGGGGAGGCTGGGAGAGGGAGGCTGATGCTGAGGGAGGCTGGGAGGAGGGAGGCTGGGAGAGGTAGGCTGAGAGAAGAGAGGCTGATGCTGGGGGAGGCTGATGCTGGGGGAGGCTGGGAGAGGGAGGCTGATGCTGGGGGAGGGTGGGAGGAGGGAGGCTGGGAGGAGAGAGGCTGATGCTGGGGAAGGCTGGGACGAGAGAGGCTGATGCTGGGGACAGAGAGGAGAGGCTGATGCTGGGAGGAGAGAGGCTGATGCTAGGATGAGAGAGGCTGATGCTGGGAGGAGAGAGGCTGATGCTGGGAGGAGAGAGGCTGATGCTGGGGGCAGAGAAGCTGATGCTGGGGGCAGAGAGGCTGATGCTGGTGCAGCATGGGGGATGGAGCACGATGGGGGGGTGCTCAGCATCGGGGATGGAGCATGATGGGGGGGTGCGCAGCATCGGTGATGGAGCACGATGGGGAGTTCACAGCATGGGGCATGGAGCACGTTTGGGAGTGCGCAGCATGGCGGGTGGAGCACGTTTGGGAGTGCGCAGCATGGGAGATGGAGCACGATGGGGGGTGCGCAGCATAGGGGATGGAGCACGATGGGGAGTGCGCTGCATGGGGGATGGAGCACGATGGGGAGTGCGGAGTATGGCGGATGGAGCACGTTTGGGAGTGCGCAGCATGGCGGATGGAGCACGTTTGGGAGTGCGCAGCATGGCGGATGGAGCACGTTTGGGAGTGCTCAGCATGGGAGATGGAGCACGATGGGGGGTGCGCAGCATAGGGGATGGAGCACGATGGGGAGTGCGCTGCATGGGGGATGGAGCACGATGGGGAGTCCGCTGCATGGGGGATGGAGCACGTTTGGGAGTGCGCACCTCCCCCCAACACACACACACACACACGCGCGCGCACTGCACAACACACCACACACCACACACACACACTGGGAACCACAAACAACTGCCCTACACAGACACCCACACACACAGACAACGCTGCACACACACAACACCCAACACACAAACACCGCGGCACACACAAATATACGCACATACCGCACAACACACACATTGCACAAAACATACCTCCCCCCAAAACACACCACACACACACAAACCGCGCAACACACACACAACGCTACAGACACACAGCGCTCCACAAACAACGCAACACACATACAACACCGCTCTCACCCCCCGTCACACCCAGACAATACCCAGAACATGTACAGCCCCTACACAAACACTTGGTAACTACACACAACAACATCTATATTATATATATATATATATATATATATATATATATATATATATATATATATATATAACAAAAATCATACACGAACTACACAATATGTAAATTCTAGAATACCCGATGCGTAGAATCGGGCCACCTTCTAGTATATTATATATACACACACACACACACACAAATATATCTATCATACACACTGTATATATGTATATATAAAACTATTAATTTGTCCTGTAAGCTCAGACGCTATATAACAATGGCCGGCACTTACTATTCATTTGTCCTATAAGCTCAGACGCTATATAACGATGGCCGGCACTTACTATTCATTTGTCCTATAAGCTCAGACGCTATATAACGATGGCCGGCACTTACTATTCATTTGTCCTATAAGCTCAGACGCTATATAACGATGGCCGGCACTTACTATTCATTTGTCCTGTAAGCTCAGACACTACATAACGATGGCCGGCACTTGCTATTCATTTGTCCTATAAGCTCAGACACTATACAACGATGGCCGGTACTTACTATTCATTTGTTCTAAAAGCTCAGACACTATATAACGATGGCCGGCACTTGCTATTCATTTGTCCTGTAAGCTCAGACACTACATAAAGATGGCCGGCACTTGCTATTCATTTGTCCTATAAGCTCAGACACTATACAACGATGGCCGGTACTTACTATTCATTTGTTCTAAAAGCTCAGACGCTATATAACGATGGCCGGTACTTACTATTCATTCTTCCTACAAGTTCAGACACTATACAACGATGGCTGGTACTTACTATTCATTCTTCCTACAAGTTCAGACGCTATATAACGATGGCCGGCACTTACTATTCATTCTTCCTACAAGTTCAGACACTATATAACGATGGCCGGTACTTACTATTCGTTTGTCCTATAAGCTCAGACACTATGTAATGATGGCCGGCTCTTACTATTCGTTTGTCCTATAAGCTCAGACACTATGTAATGATGGCCGGCACTTACTATTCATTTGTCCTATAAGCTCAGACGCTATATAACGATGGCCGGCACTTACTATTCATTTGTCCTATAAGCTCAGACGCTATATAACGATGGCCGGCACTTACTATTCATTTGTCCTGTAAGCTCAGACACTACATAACGATGGCCGGCACTTGCTATTCATTTGTCCTATAAGCTCAGACACTATACAACGATGGCCGGTACTTACTATTCATTTGTTCTAAAAGCTCAGACACTATATAACGATGGCCGGCACTTACTATTCATTTGTCCTATAAGCTCAGACACTATATAACGATGGCCGGCACTTGCTATTCATTTGTCCTGTAAGCTCAGACACTACATAAAGATGGCCGGCACTTGCTATTCATTTGTCCTATAAGCTCAGACACTATACAACGATGGCCGGTACTTACTATTCATTTGTTCTAAAAGCTCAGACGCTATATAACGATGGCCGGTACTTACTATTCATTCTTCCTACAAGTTCAGACACTATACAACGATGGCTGGTACTTACTATTCATTCTTCCTACAAGTTCAGACGCTATATAACGATGGCCGGCACTTACTATTCATTCTTCCTACAAGTTCAGACACTATATAACGATGGCCGGTACTTACTATTCGTTTGTCCTATAAGCTCAGACACTATGTAATGATGGCCGGCTCTTACTATTCGTTTGTCCTATAAGCTCAGACACTATGTAATGATGGCCGGCACTTACTATTCATTTGTCCTATAAGCTTAGACGCTATATAACGATGGCCGGTACTTACTATTCATTCATCCTATAAGCTCAGACACTATGTAATGATTGCCGGCACTTACTATTCATTTGTCCTATAAGCTCAGACGCTATATAACGATGGCCGGTACTTACCATTCATTTGTCCTATAAGCTCAGACACTATGTAATGATTGCCGGTACTTACTATTCATTCGTCCTATAAGCTCAGACACTATATAATGATTGCCAGCACTTACTATTCATTTGTCCTATAAGCTCAGACACTGAGCGTCACCCTATTAATAATTAGAACCGTAACACCCAATGGATAATTTTTCCATTTATTGCCAGGAGGAATAGCAGAGGAACAAGATCTCGATTTCTTAGATTGCTCCGGCATTTATTATTATCTTGTGAGGAGTATAGACATGACAAGAGCAGTGAACTGTAGATTAGATTGAGAGCTTCACTGGGGACTGTAGTCTGTGTACTGCACTGCGGAATATGTTGGCGCCATAGAAGCAGTAGGAAATAAATATGAAGCTACCAGACTGCTGGTTAGTGTCAGTGATTATTAGATCGATGACCCGGATCAGATGGATCCCAAACAAAATGAGAACTAATATTAATTGTGTCCGTCTGTGAGAGTGAAGGATAATTTCCTGCCTGGCAGTCAGTGCGCAGAGCGGAGGGAGAGGACGGAGCGCTCTGCACCGCAGATCTGTCTGCTGATTACATCTGCCGCTCCATTATCCGTCTGCCGGGCCGCACCGCAGATAACATGCAGCCTTAATAACAGCCACAAATGTGCCCAGTGATAGCCATTTTAATAAAAGACTTGGCACCATATGTTCCTGCAGAGCAGTCTTTTTATTTTTAAGCCAAAACAGTGTACCCCTCCCTCTGTGACGGCATCTGGACTGGTAATCGTGGTGGGATAAACCCGTTATGGTCTTTTAGCCCATCCGAAACGACTATTTATAAGCACTGTTCCTCTGTTATTCTTCCTGGAAATCTATGACTAAATTGACAACTGGGTGTTCACATTTCCCTTTGCGCGTCCGCATACAATTTGGCCAGGTCATCAGTAACTGAACAGTGCCATGGGGATCTGTCTCTTTCACAGTAGGAATGGCCATTTGTCAATTTACATTTGCAGGAGGAATAACAGAGGGACAGCAAATTCTTTACTGCAGTCAATGGCTTTAAACAGGGGCATAGAGCAGCTGAGGGTCCTAAAGGAAGACACTGACGCACGAGGAGGCGCCAAAGGAGGACCTGTCCGCTCTCCCATTACTTGTATTCCCCAATTCAGGAGCATCTTAGCACTTTGCAGGATTGGTCCTCTGTTGGTCCTCCTGGAAATGCACGAATACATTCACAACTGTGTGTTACCATTCCCATTGTCTCTGAGGCTCGTTCCTCTACACTGGCCAATCAGTGCCGATACTGTCAGCTGTCCAGGTAGTATTACATTTCCAGGAGGGATTACAGAGGAACAACAACATAGAGTTAGAAAAAAGAACGATGCACTGTATGAAAACTGGCATCAGAAATGGTGGCGAGATGGCGGATTATTAGCAGATACACAAAACTATGCCAGATTATGAGACTTTCTGGATTACTGGATTAAAGTACTAAGTAAAGACCCAGGGTGCGGTATCAGAGGAAGCAGCTGCTCCGCCGTCCCCGGCCTCTGCCGCTATCATGGGGCTGCAGAGAGAACGTGCGTCATACGGGTACAGGGGGGCTGCGCAGCACCGAGCCTCAACATCACCACTATATAGATAAGCTCCTAACTATAATGAGGCAGTTGGCTTTTACAGAGGGTGTGTATACTTTTGCAACTATTTTTCTGTGAAGTGGGCGCATATGGCTATTTTTAGCGGTCACTTGATGGCTGGTGGGAGTTTGACTCCTGGGACCCCCATTGATCATGGGAATGAAGGGCCAATAGAGGTACTGTATTTCCTCTGAACAGCAAGGAGGCACTGCAAGGCCGTCTGACAGGGCAAGGAACCGCAGCAGGGCCATCTGGCTGCACAGGGAGCCGCAGCAGGGCCATCTGGCTGCGCAGGGAGTCTCAGGAGGGCCGCATGGCTGCGCAGGGAGCCGCAGCAAAGCCACCTGGCTGCGCAGGGAGCCGCAGCAAAGCCACCTGGCTGCGCAGGGAGCCGCAGCAGGGCCGCATGGCTGCAACAAAGCCGCCTGGCTGCGCAGGGAGCCGCAGCAAAGCCGCCTGGCTGCGCAGAGAGCCGCAGCAAAGCCGCCTGGCTGCGCAGGGAGCCGCAGCAAAGCCACCTGGCTGCGCAGGGAGCCGCAGCAGGGATTACTCCATTTAAAGGGGTTATCCAGGCAAAATAAAAGGATGCCCAGGGGACTGGATGTGTAAAATAAAAATAAACTCATTAATGTCACCTACTGACTGATCCATGGTCTGCATCAGCACAGTAAAAACAGGTGTCACCAGTCAACCAGCTGCTGTACTGTTGCAGCTTGTGTGTGATTGCCTGCAGCGGTCGGTTGACTGAGTACTGTCATCAGTAAGTCACCTGACCGCTGCAACCAGTCACCGGCTGCAGCAGTCCAGCACCTGACCAGGGACGTCTCCACTTCCTGAGCTGGCGCTGAACACGGAGCAGCCTACGCTGGGTTAATGGGTTTGATATTTTCTTATACACCCGATCCTCTGGACAAGCTTTTATTTTACCTCTTAATGATGTCGGCTACAATTTCTTGCGCTGCCGAGGGTTCAGAAAACTTGGAGGACGCAGCGGTGCCGGGCACGTGACCCCCATATACTCAGCCCGCACTAGGTGTAACCCCGGATCAGAGCCGGTGACAAAGCAGAGCCATCGGGGAGGATTTATTAAAGGGCCAGACTGTATATATTTACATGTAAAATACAAGATTTCATGCGAATAGTAAAACCCACACTATGTACAGAATATCAGATAAGAGAAGGTATAAAATACAATTCCAGAGGTTAAAGGGACACAATAAATAATTACTATCAGATCTGTCATGATTCACAGAATAGCCCTTATTGGGCCTCATTCACACGCGCGGTTTGTATTCAGGTGTGAACGAGGCCCGAGTGTATGAATGAGAAGTGCTTGTGCCATTACCAAAGGAAAAGGATAGAAAATGCCTGAGAAAGCTCAGATTATCCATCACGCTGGTGTAACAGGTCACCTACCTGCAGAAAAACCCAGAGAGCCGCTTATAGATGTACAGTGCCTTGCGAAAGTATTCAGCCCCCTTGAATTTTTCAACCTTTTCCCACATTTCAGGCTTCAAACATAAAGATTAAAAATTAAAATTTTATGGTGAAGAATCAGCAACAAGTGGGACACAATTGTGAAGTTCAACGAAATTTATTGCTTATTTTAAATGTTTGTAAAAAATAATAACTTGAAAATTGGGGCGTGCTATATTATTCATCCCCTTTACTTTCAGTGCAGCAAACTCACTCCAGAAGTTCATTGAGGATCTGTGAATGATCCAATGTTGTCCTAAATGACTGATGATGATAAATATAAGCCCCTGTGTGTAATCAAGTCTCCGTATAAATGCCCCTGCTCTGTGATAGTCTCATGTTCTGTGTAAAGCACAGAGAGCTTCATGAAGACCAAGGAACACAACAGGCAGGTCCGTGATACTGTTGTGGAGAAGTTTAAAGCCGGATTTGGATACAAAAAGATTTCCAAAACTTTAAACATCCCAAGGAGCACTGTGCAAGCGATCATATTGAAATGGAGGAGTATCATACCACTGCAAATCTACCAAGACCCGGCCGTCCATCCAAACTTTCATCTCAAACAGGGAGAAGACTGAGCAGAGATGCAGCCAAGAGGCCCATGATCCCTCTGGAGGAACTGCAGAGATCTACAGCTGAGGTGCGAGAGTCTGTCCGTAGGACAACAATCAGTCGTACACTGCACAAATCTGGCCTTTATGGAAGAGTGGCAAGAAGAAAGCCATTTCTCAAAGATATCCATAAAAAGTGTTGTTTAAAGTTTGCCACAAGCCACCTGGGAGACACCAAACATGTGGAAGAAGGTGCTCTGGTCAGATGAAACCAAAACCAAACTATTTGGGCACAATGCCAAACGATATGTTTGGCGTAAAAGCAACACCGGTCATCACCCTGAACACACCATCCCCACTGTCAAACATGGTGGTGGCAGAATCATGGTTTGTGCCTGCTTTTCTTCAGCAGGGACAAGGAAGATGGTTAAAATTGATGGGAAGATGGATGGAGCCAAATACAGGACCATTCTTGAAGAAAACCTGTTGGAGTCTGCAAAAGACCTGAGACTGGGACGGAGATTTGTCTTCCAACAAGACAATGACCCCAAACATAAAGCAAAATCTACAATGGAATGGTTCACAAATAAACGTATCCAGGTGTTAAGGGGGCTTTACACGGTAGCGATATCGCTAGCAATTTGTAGCGATAGCGAGCGTGTAAGTACCCGCCCCCGTCGCGCATGCGACTGTTTGTGATCGCTGCCGTAGCGAACATTATCGCTACGGCAGTGTCACACATACTTACCTGGTCGGCGGCGTCGCTGTGACTGACGAACAATCCCTCCTTCAAGGGGGAGGGACTTTCGGCATCACAGCGATGTCACCGCAACGTCACTAAGCGGCCGGCCAATCAAAGCGGAGGGGCGGAGATGAGCAGGACGGAACATCCCGCCCACCTCCTTCCTTCCTCATTGTGGCCGGCGGCAGGTAAGGAGACGTTCCTCGCTCCTGCGGTGTCAAACATAGCGATGTGTGCTGCCGCATGAGCGATGAACCACCTGGATAAACGACCCTTACCGATTTTTGAGTTTGGGACGACCTCTCCATGGTGAACGATTTTCACCATTTTTGAGGTCGCTTAAGGTCGCTGGTCAGTGTCACGCTGCGATACCGTTAATGACGCCGGATGTGAGTCACTAACAACTTGACCCCGACGACAAAACATTAACGATATCGTAGCGTGTAAAGCCCCCTTTAGAATGGCCAAGTCACAGTCCAGACCTGAACCCAATCGAGAATCTGTGGAAAGAGCTGAAAACTGCTGTTCACAAACGCCTCCATCCAACCTCACTCAGCTCCAGCTGTTTACAAAGGAAGAAAGGGCGAGAATTTCAGTCTCTCCATGTGCAAAACTGATAGACACATACCCCAAGCGACTGCAGCTGTAATCGCAGCAAAAGGGGGCGCTACACAGTATTAAGTTAAAGGGGATGAATAATATTGCACGCCACAATTTTCAGTTATTTATTTTTTAAAAATAGTTTAAAATAAGCAATAAATTTCGTTCAGCTTCACAATTGTGTCCCACTTGTTGTTGATTCTTCACCAGAACATTAACATTTATAATCTTTATCCTGAAATGTGGGAAAAGGTTGATAAATTCAAGGGGCCGAATACTTTTGCAAGGCACTGTAGCAGAGATGAATTGGTCGTTCCTATCAGACTGGATGTTATTTATGTAGCATGTCTCCTGACGGTGCAATTGTTTTCAATGGGGAGAGTGGAGTAAAGTGGTGTTCACACTGGCAGATTTCTGCCCATAACGACCACTGATCGGCACCTGCAAACTGTATGGGGACTGAATGCTAATAAAATCGTTGAGTCTCCATACGGTCAGCGACGATGATTTTAGGGGTCCCGAATAAAAGATTCGATTAGCCAATAAATGAGCACGTAGCTGCACACCAAATGAGTTAACTGAGCATCCTTCAGGGAGCTCGTGCTGATGGAAAGCTTGTAATTCTTTTATTGAGCCGTTTTATGACCACATCAAAGTTCAGCTCAACTCCGATGTGGTCAGTGCTCATGAATTAGGACGAAGAAGTTTATAAAAAGGCAAAAGACTTATAAACTCTTCATCAGAACGAGCTCACTGATGGCTTCTCAGTTAAATACTATGGCAGCCAGCAAAGAGAAGGGAAACAAAGAGTCTGTAAAAGCGGAAGGGTGCAAAATGTATGATGGAATCCAATCGCCAATGTTATTTTTTGGCCAAAAAATGTTCCCCCGAGGGGAACTAAGTCCTTATAGGGAACCTGTTACCAGATTTGGTGCCTATAAGCTGTGGCCATCATTAGTGAGCCCTTATATACAGCATTCTAACATGCTGTATATAAGAGCCCAGGCCAGGAGTATAACATAAAAATCACATTATAATACTCACCTAAGGGGCGGTGCAGACTGGTCGGATGGGTGTCTCTATTCTCCGGTGCCAACACCTCCACTTTCGTCCATCTTTGTCCTCCTTCTTCTGAAGCCTGGGTGCATGACGCGTCCTACGTCATCCACACACTAGCCGGCATTGAGGTCCTGCGCAGGCGCACTTTGATCTGATCTGAGCAGGGCAGATCAAAGTATTGTAGTGCGCCTGCGCAGGACCTCAATGCCGGCTAGTGTGTGGATGACGTAGGACGCGTCATGCACCCAGGCTTCAGAAGGAGGAGGACAAAGATGGCCGAAAGAGGAGGCGCTGGAGAACGGAGACACCCAGTCAACACCGCACCGCCCTTTAGGTGAGTATTATAAAGTGTTTTTATGTTCTACAAAGCGGCCTGGGCTTTTCTATACAGCATGTTAGGATACTGTATATAAGAGCCCGGTGGTGGTGGCCACAGCTTATAGGCCCCAAATCTGGTGACAGGTTCCCTTTAACATCCCAGGAGAAGAATTGGAAATATGGCATAGCAGATCCCGTCAGGTTTGCCCCATATCCATAAGCCCTGCCACATCTTACAATCTCAGCTCTGCTACATCCATATGTATTCAATATAACCTTTGTACCCTTCATAGCCACACTGGACGGAGCAGCAAAATATGGCCGTGCAGGTAATAAAGGTGCGGTGAGATAGAAAGCGGGCATGACGGGTAACCATTTCCGGAGCCGATCTGTCCTTGATTTCAACGCACAGGGCGAATCCAAGACCAAGACCTCCGCGTAAGACGTGGCACTTCTCAATGGCGGAGACAGTCTGCGGTGTGGCGACCCCAGGATTACAGGAAGAAAAGGAAGCAGCAGCCGGTCAGGATATGAAGGCACTGGTGACGGCGTTTCAGCCATTGTTAGAAATCGGAGTCCTTCCTCCTTGCTGGTCGTGATGGGGACACGACGATGATGTCGTCCGAATCGTCGGAGTGAGGGTCTTCAGCGGACGGATGGGATTTGCCTGTACAAGAAAAAAAAAAAAAAGATTAATACAAATAAGAGGACATTTAATTTAAGAAATGTCTTATAACTGTAATGTGACAGACCAGGAGGGGAGCGCCGGGACCCCGACGTCCGGGAATTAGGCCTCTTGGTTTTTGGCTTTTCCTCCTTTTCCTCTTCGGACATCAGCTCTTCGATACAGTCCTCTCCGCTGCTTCCACCAACTGCCGTCACGTGAAGAAAAACAAAAAAAAAAGAAGATTTTTGTGTACTCACCATAAAATGTCTTTCTCTGAGCCTCCATTGGGGGGCACAGCATGGTCCTGTGTCCCCCAATAAGGCGAGAGAGAAACATGGTTTCCGGTCGGATAGTGTGAACAGGTCTGTAAGATATCAAGCGAATGAGGGTCCTGAGATCCTCCTTGTGAACGGTCTGTACTGAGCACGTGTGACTACCCCTATATTAACTGGTTATAAGAGCGGTGGTCACACATTCAACAGAGACCCCCTTGTCAGGATTGGTGGAGACCCCAGAGATCATACATTCCCATGTAAATAGATATTCTGCATAGATGTAGAGACAGATAATACTTGGGTTTGGACAGGTTCTAAAAATTGCCATAACCTTATACATGTAAGGGTGGTATATTGATCCATAGGGCGGACCCCCATTGATGTCAGAGGGCTGAGCGGCGGTACTAGGCACGTCCACACTTGTACAGAGATTTTGCTGGGATCAGTCACAGTCACTCAAGTTCAGCCATGATTCTTTTTTGAACTTAGTCACCCCCCAGCATTGTAATAGATTACACCACAGGTCTTTCACTAGCACTTCTCTGCTGAGCCCCGCCCATTACGGTCACATGATCATGACATCAGCACAGGTCCTGCACAACCGCTTCTCTTCTGCTGATTACACCACAGGTCCTTCACTAATTGATTACACCACATCGACATCACTTCTCTGCTGAGCTCCGCCCATTATGGTCACCTGATCGTGACATCAGCACAGGTCTTTCATCACCATTTTTCCAATGCTGAGCTCAACATTGGAGAAGTGGTTCTGCAGGACCTGTGCTGATGTCACGATCATGTGACCATAATGGGCGGAGCTCAGTAGAGAAGTGCTGGTGAAGGACCTGTGGTGTAATCAATTACAATGCTGGGGACCTTACTAAGTTCAAAAAAAGAATCATGCCTGAACTTGAGTGACCGTGACTGATCCCAGCAAAAGTGCCGCTCCTGTGACTGAAACCTAAGGTATTTTCTGCATTTACCTAAGCATGTAACGTCTTTTTTTTAAAGCTAAATACATGGAATTTATTTTTTTTTTTAAAAAAACCAAAAAACATATTAGAGATGCACACTGTATCATTTAACACACATTGCATTGGGGGCGGTTTAATTTAGGAAAATGACTTTACAGGTTCCCTTTAATTGCTGATATCATGGCTGTCCCAACCATTTAATATATGGCTACACTGTGTGGGGTCCTCTGAGGGAAGGCAGGGTAACTCTGTTCAGAGAAGAGAAAGCAGCAGGAGGGCAGATTACCTAGTGATTGATATGAACTCTGCCTGGAGGATTTCCTGGAGCCGGGAGATGGGGGGCTCTTCCTGACCGGACCCTCTTTGCCTTTCATCTGCTCCTGCCTGAGACAAGCGGCGAGATCAGCGTTGCAGAGTTTACATAGAGAAGTCTAATACAATTGGTCATTCCTCCAGCGCACACGGCACAGCGCGCTCGTAATTCCTGACGACGGGAGATGTGACAAACATGGTGCAAAGTGCCGAAGATCGCTCTCAGAGGAACCAATCACAATCCAGCCCTTGGACAATGACGGGATCCGCCTGATCTTTTGCTTTGCGCTAATTGATTCACATCTTTGTGATCTGTTCTGCAGTGATCGCGGTCCGTACCTCTGTCCCAGCAGTTTGGTGCGAGTCACGTGGGCTCGAAAACTGGACTGCAGCAAGGTGACGTGGTCCTCATCCCCGCTGGTCTCGGGGGGGTCTTTACTGTCCAACGCGCTCCCGTCCTGCAGGGAAAGTCACATCACAATGATGAGCTTTTTTCTTTTTAGTCCCCCATAGGGAATTTGAACCTGTAATATACCCAAAATTTACTGAAATTATCTATAAAGCCCAGCTTCATAAGAGTACATGGACGTCGGTGATGGGGGCTTCCACTGGTCTCCTGATTTCGATGGCCACCCATAAATTAGTGGAGTAAGGTATTAAGAGGAGCATTTTTGGAGTCAAGGAAGAAGGGAATTTTGTTTACTTACCGTAAATTCCTTTTCTTCTAGCTCCAATTGGGAGACCCAGACAATTGGGTGTATAGCTTCTGCCTCCGGAGGCCACACAAAGTATAACACTCAAAAGTGTAACCCCTCCCCTCTGCCTATACACCCTCCCGTGCCTCACGGGCTCCTCAGTTTTGGTGCAAGAGCAGGAAGGAGGAAACTTATAAATTGGTCTAAGGTAAATTCAATCCGAAGGATGTTCGGAGAACTGAAACCATGAACCAAAGAAACAACAAGCCCGAAGGGAACAGGGGCGGGTGCTGGGTCTCCCAATTGGAGCTAGAAGAAAGAAGGATTTTTGTGTACTCACCGTAAAATCTCTTTCTCTGAGTCTTCATTGGGGGACACAGGACCATGGGTTATGCTGCTGTCACTAGGAGGCTGACACTAAGTAGACATGAAAAGTTAGCTCCTCCCTAGCAGTATACACCCCGAGCCGGAGGCGGGCTCAGATCAGTTTGTGCAGAAGCAGTAGGAGGAGTACCCGAATCACCATACATAAAACAAAGTTATAACTAAATTAATGCAGCCGTGCGAACAGGTGGTCTATGAACCTAAGACCCTGAAAATGGCAGGCAAATGCAATGAAAAACAACAACAACCAAGCAGGGTGGGTGCTGTGTCCCCCAATGAAGACTCAGAGAAAGAGATTTTACGGTGAGTACACAAAAATCCTTCTTTCTCTATCGTTTCATTGGGGGACACAGGACCATGGGACGTCCAAAAGCAGTCCCTGGGTGGGAATATCGAAGCACCGCCGCAGGGAGAATAAACAACGACCTCCCCCGGCGGGCATACATTACGACTGAATGTTGTCACCCCATTACAGGTGTGCAACTGCCGCCTGCAAAACCTTTCTCCCAAAAGCCGCATCTGCCGATGCTTGAGTGTGAACTTGGTAGAATCTGGTAAAGGTGTGCAGACTAGACCAGGTGGCGGCCTTGCAGACCTGATCGGCCGACGCCTGATGCCTAATCGCCCAAGAGGCTCCCACCGCTCGGGTAGAGTGAGCCCTTACCCCCCGAGGCGGAGACTTGTCCCGAATCCGATAGGCCTCAGATATGGCGGAACGGATCCATCTGGCAATTGTGGCCTTGGATGCCGCCTCACCCCTCTTGGGGCCCGAAGGAAGAACAAACAGACCATCCGACTTACGGAACGGCGCGGTCCTGGAGATGTAGATCCTAAGGGCGCGCACTAGGTCCAGGGTGTGCAGGGACCTCTCCAAGCTGTGGGAAGGTCCAGGACAAAAGGACGGAAGGACAATTTCTTCGTTTAGATGAAACGAGGAGACCACCTTCGGAAGGAAGGAGGGATCTGGCCGGAGAACCACTTTATCCTGGTGAAAAACCAGAAAGGGTGCACGACAAGAAAGAGCTGCCAGTTCTGACGTCCTTCGAATAGAAGTGACGGCAACGAGGAACACTACCTTCCAAGATAGGTGAGAAAGGGAAGAATCTCGCAGAGGCTCGAAGGGAGGACCCTGAAGGGACCCTAGGACTAGATTAAGGTCCCATGGTTCTAGAGGGCGACGATAAGGCGGGGCTAGGTGGGCAACTCCTTGGATGAAGGTCTTAACCTGCGGGCGAGAGGCTAGTGGCTTCTGAAAAAGAATTGTCAAAGCCGAAACCTGGCCTTTTAGTGTGGCTAGCGAGAGACCCGCATCTAGGCCGGACTGTAAGAATGCCAATAGCGAAGGAAGAGAGAAGGCGAGGGGAGAAGAAACTTTGTTCTCTTCGCACCACCTGAAGAAGACTTTCCACGTGCGGTAATAAATCTTTGAAGAAGAAGGTTTCCTGGCCTTAATCATTGTTTGTATCACTCTTGGAGCGAAACCAGCCTGAGCTAGAACCCAGGATTCAATGGCCAGGCCGTCAAACTTAGAACCCTTGAATTCTGATGGAAAAGGGGTCCCTGCTGAAGAAGATCGTGACGGTCTGGAAGACGCCAAGGGGTGTCTGCGAGGAGCTGAGTGAGTTCTGCAAACCATGCTCGCCTGGGCCAGTCCGGAGCCACCAGGATTACTGGTATTCCTTCCGCCTTGATCTTCTTGAGGACCCTCGGGATTAGAGGAAGTGGAGGGAAGATGTACGGGAGACTGAACTGGCCCCATGGCAGGGTGAGTGCGTCGACTCCTAACGCCAAGCTGTCGCGGCACCGTGCTACGAATTGCGGTACCTGACGGTTGAACCTGGAGGCCATTAGGTCTACATCTGGCACGCCCCATCTGCCGCAGATCTGGTTGAAGACTTCCTGATTGAGAGACCATTCGCCGGACGCGAGGCCTTCCCTGCTGAGGAAGTCCGCCGCCCAATTGTCCACGCCCGGGATGTGGACCGCTGAGATCAGAGAGTGATGACGCTCTGCCCAATGCAAAATCTTCCTGACTTCTCGCATCGCCCCGGCACTTCTTGTGCCTCCTTGGTGGTTGATGTACGCCACCGCCGTCGCATTGTCCGACTGGATCCTGATCGGGCAACCCTGAACTAGGTGCCGAAACTGCTGCAAGGCTAGCCGAATGGCCCTTATCTCCAGAATGTTGATCGGGAGAGAGCTCTCCCGCGGCGTCCAACGGCCCTGAGCTGTGTGATGGCGGAACACGGCTCCCCAGCCCTGGAGACTGGCATCGGTGGTCACTATTTTCCAGTGGAGCGGGAGGAATGACCTTCCTGATGTGAGATTGCGTTGATTGCTCCACCAGCTGAGTGAGTGGCGGGTCTCTGGCGAAAGAAGGATCCTGCGGTCCAGGGAAAAGGGAGATCTGTCCCATTCCTTCAGCAAGGCTAGTTGGAGGGGCCGGAGGTGGAACTGCGCAAAGGGAACGGCTTCCATTGCCGCTACCATACGCCCCAGGACTCGCATGCCGAACCTGATGGAAACTTGGCGCTGGCGCTGGAGAACGCGGATGCCTTGTTGCAGAGAGGAAATCTTTTCCTGTGTGAGGAAAACCCGACCTTGGGTGGTATCGAATACCATGCCTAAAAAGGTGATCCGCCGGCCCGGGGTCAGAAAGGACTTCTTTCGGTTGATCAGCCACCCTAACCGGGAGAGGGTGTCGATCGTGACCTGAACCCCCAGACGACAATCCTTGAACGACGAGCCTTTGATGAGCATATCGTCCAAGTACGGGATGACCATGACACCCCTGGAATGGAGGACGGACATGGCCGCCGCCATGATTTTCGTGAAGACCCTGGGAGCGGATGCGAGGCCGAAAGGAAGAGCCGTGAACTGGAAGTGATCCTCCGCTATCGCGAAGCGGAGGAACTGTTGGTGAGAGGTGGCTATAGGTATGTGAAGATAGGCGTCCCGAATATCCAGCGATGCCAGGAACTCGCCGATCTCCATGGACGCGATCACGGAGCGGAGTGACTCCATCCGAAACGGCCGCGACCTCACCGACCTGTTTAGCAGCTTTAGGTCGAGGACGGGGCGGGCGGACCCATCTTTCTTGGGGACCACGAAAATGTTGGAATAGAACCCTCTGAAACGTTCTGCGGGGGGAACTGGCACCACGACCCCGGCTTGGAGGAGGGAGTCTATGGCGTGAAAAAACGCACGCGCTCGTGCGGGAGCTTCGGGAGGACGGGAAAGGAAAAACCGATTCGGCGGCCTTGAGTCGAATTCGATTTTGTAGCCAGATGTGATGATCTCCCTGACCCAGGCATCCGCGGTCAGGGGGATCCACACATGCTGGAAGCGCAACAGACGTCCTCCCACTAGTCCGGCGCTGGAGCGCGCCGACCGCGAGTCACTTGGAGGAACGTCGGTGGTAACCGGAAGAGGATCTCGTGGGCTGGCGGGGGCGTGAACGCCAGGCGGGATTGGTCTTGAATGACGGGGTCTTCCTGTCTCTCGGAGGAGAGCGGCTTTTCCGCGGCTGGGGATTGGAGTTGAAGCTGCGAAAGGGGCGAAAACGAGCGGCGGGGCGCCGATTTAGGATGCGCTTGGGGCGCAATTGGGGGAGAGATGTACTCTTTCCCCCCGTTGCATCGGAGATCAACTTGTCCAGTCTCTCTCCAAAAAGACGTTCCCCTAGGAAAGGCAGAGAAGTCAGCGACTTCTTAGAGGCCGCGTCCGCGTTCCAGGAACGGAGCCAGAGTGCTCGGCGGATGGCCACGTTGTTGCTGGCGGCCTGGGCCGCGCAATTGGCAGATGCTAGGGCTGCGTTGAGCAGATACTCACCCGCGAGGGTAATCTGCGAGGAGATGAGGACCAGATCTGGATTGGCAGAAACTGCTCGGAGTCCGCCGCGTAGCGTGTCTGCCCAGGACATCAGTGCCTTCGCGACCCAAACCGAGGCAAAGGCTGGTGAGAGGGAAGTGCCCGCCGCCTCGAAGGCGGAACGGGCCAACCTGTCAATAGTACGGTCCGTGGGATCTCTGAGGGACGTACCGTCAGTGAGTGGAAGGACTGTGTGAGAGGATAGGCGGGAGATTGGGGGGTCGACCACAGGAGAGCCCGCCCAGTCCTTTTTAAGATCCTCTGGAAAAGGATAGTGTAGATTAATGTACCTGCTGCTGGTAAATACCTTGTCTGGCTGCTGCCTGTGGGTGCGCAGCAAGTCGGCAAATTCCGGATGTCCGCTGAAAGTGCTCTGTGGCCGCCTCAATCGCTTAAACGAGACTTGGGTGCTCTGAGAGGAGACAGGGTCCACTTGTACCTTTAGGGTCTGGTTCACTGCCTCCACCAGGCTATTCACCATACGCCGAATATCAGCCGCCTGCTCAGCGTCCAGCACGGGTGCTGCATCGTCTTCATCATCGGAGCAGTCAGAATGTTCCCGGGAGGAATGATGGGACGGCCCTGGTGGTGAAGGTGAAACCTGCGAAGAGTCTGAAGAAGATACCTTACGGGTACGCTTCTGCGCAGCCGAGGAGGTCCCTGCAACGGGGCTTACTTGCTCCGGCGGCGGTAGCGTCGGGTCTGCAGGCGTCTGGGTAAGCGACGGCAGCAGGCGCAGTGCTTGCGCGATGGTCCGAGAAGCCTCAGAGAGGGACTCTACGGACTGGGACAGTGACGCTAGCCATGCGGGGGAGGGCGGGACGCAGGGGCCTGTAGCATCTGGCGCTGCGGTCTCAGAAGCGTCGGCCGAGGGGTCCTGCAGGTGCTGCGCGTTATCAGAACAGACGGAGCATAGTGGCTCGTCCTGGCCTTGGGAAAACTTGGTTTTACAGGAGGAGCATGCAAAGAATAAGGCAAAGGGGGCCTGCTTGGGACGGGTGGACTTAGTATTAGGCATGGTGAAAGGATAACTCTCCCTGGTGCTGCTAGGAAGGAGACAGGAGAGGGTTAACTCGTCCCTAATTAAGGGAAAAACGCTGTCTAGTGAGGGCTACTCCTGAGGAGCAGAGCTTACCCCGGTCCTGTGTGCCGCCCACCAGCCCAGCAGAGGGATCCTGGAGGAAGGAGCTACCAGAGATGCGGTGCAATATGGAAACGCCGGCGCTGCAGCTTCAGAGAAACAGCAATATGGCGCGGGGACGCTGGAGCAGGCTGGGGGAGGAGCGCCGAATCGGCGCGAAGAAAACGAAAGTAACCGCCCCCACTCTCAGCCAGGGGGCTGCAGGGTGGGGGGAAGCTGGGCCAGACAAGCGGCGGTCACAGCGCTGCGGCGGGGGGCGTGGCTAAGGTGCAAGCGCGGCTAGGCCGAGACCGGGGACTAAAGTTAGGAGCCGGCCGAGGAGGAGGGCAGGGAGCAGGGAACGATCCTACCTGACTCGGCGGCGGAGGTCCAGCAATGAAAGCGGTGCAGGCAGGGCACCCAGCCCCTGCCTGTGAACAGTGCCCTCGCCCTGGGAGACGGCAGACTCCGGGAGAGAGCGTGTAAAAGGCAGGGAAGTGGACGTCATGATGGGGGAAGGAGCCCCCAGCAGCAGAGAGCAGCGGTGAGGGCCCATCAAAACACAGCGCGCTGCCATAATCCATCCCTGCTGAATGCCCCTGTAGGCCCATTGGGGTGATACCTCCGGGCGAATCAGGGGTGCCCACGACAAACCTGCCCACACGAACACCCCCGGGAGTGGTACCAGCGGGGGCGAACGGGGGAGAGGGCCCAAGATCTCAAACCCCTGCGACCCTGGGGAGTGGTACCGACAGGGCTGCGAAGTAAGAGTGACGAAAATACCTGCATAGAGAAAAAGGCAGGTATGAGAGCGCTGAGCGGCGCCGAAATAAGAGAAAAAACGCAAAAAAAAACAAGTGGCTGAGGGGGCCGAGACGGCCCACATCAGCCTCCTACGACACTAAGCTAAAAACTGATCTGAGCCCGCCTCCGGCTCGGGGTGTATACTGCTAGGGAGGAGCTAACTTTTCATGTCTACTTAGTGTCAGCCTCCTAGTGACAGCAGCATAACCCATGGTCCTGTGTCCCCCAATGAAACGATAGAGAAAAGGAATTTACGGTAAGTAAACAAAATTCCCTTCTTCTTTGTCGCTCCATTGGGAGACCCAGACAATTGGGACGTCCAAAAGCAGTCCCTGGGTGGGTAAAAGAATACCTCGATAAATAGAGCCGACACGGCCCCCTCTTACAGGTGGGCAACCGCCGCCTGAAGGACTCGCCTACCTAGACTGGCATCTGCCGAAGCATAGGTATGCACCTGATAGTGTTTCGTGAAAGTGTGCAGGCTAGACCCGGTAGCTGCCTGACACACCTGCTGAGCCGTCGCCCGGTGCCGCAATGCCCAGGACGCACCCACGGCTCTGGTAGAATGGGCTTTCAGCCCCGAAGGAAGCGGAAGCCCCGAAGAACGGTAAGCTTCAAGAATCAGTTCCTTGATCCACCGAGCCAAGGTTGACTTGGAAGCCTGCGAACCCTTACGCTGACCGGCGACAAGTACAAAGAGTGCATCTGAACGGCGCAGGGGCGCTGTGCGAGACACGTAGTACCGGAGTGCTCTCACTAGATCTAATGAGTGCAAATCCTTTTCACATCGGTGAATTGGATTAGGGCAAAAAGAAGGTAAGGTGATATCCTGATTGAGATGAAAAGGAGATACCACCTTAGGGAGAAATTCCGGAACAGGACGCAGAACCACCTTATCCTGGTGAAAAACCAGGAAGGGGGCTTTGCATGACAGCGCTGCAAGCTCTGACACTCTTCGGAGTGATGTAACTGCCACTAGAAATGCCACCTTCTGCGAAAGACGTGATAAGGAGACATCTCGCAGCGGCTCGAAAGGTGGTTTCTGAAGAGCCTTAGCACCCTGTTAAGGTCCCAGGGCTCTAGTGGGCGCTTGTAAGGTGGGACTATGTGGCATACTCCTTGCAGGAACGTGCGGACCTGCGGGAGCCTGGCCAGGCGCCTTTGAAAAAATACTGAGAGCGCCGATACTTGTCCCTTGAGAGAGCTTAGTGACAAACCTTTGTCCATTCCAGATTGAAGGAAGGAAAGAAAAATGGGTAAGGCAAAAGGCCAGGGAGTAAACCCATTCACAGAGCACCAGGACAAGAATATCCGCCAAGTCCTGTAATAGATCTTGGCGGACGTCGGTTTCCTGGCTTGTCTCATAGTGGCAATGACATCCTGAGATAACCCTGAAGACGCTAGGAGCCAGGACTCAATGGCCACACAGTCAGGTTGAGGGCCGCAGAATATAGATGGAAAAACGGCCCTTGTGACAGCAAGTCTGGGCGGTCTGGAAGGGCCCACGGTTGACCCACCGTGAGATGCCACAGATCCGGGTACCATGACCGCCTCGGCCAGTCTGGAGCGACGAGAATGGCGCGGCGGCAGTCGGACCTGATCTTGCGTAATACTCTGGGTAACATCGCCAGAGGAGGAAACACATAAGGCAGTTGAAACTGCGACCAATCCTGAACTAATGCATCCGCCGCCAGAGCTCTGTGATCCTGAGATCGTGCCATGAATGCTGGGACCTTGTTGTTGTGCCGTGACGCCATGAGATCGACGTCCGGCGTTCCCCAGCGGCGACAGATCTCTCGAAACACCTCTGGGTGCAGAGACCATTCCCCCGCGTCCATGCCCTGACGACTGAGAAAATCTGCTTCCCAGTTTTCTACTCCCGGTATGTGAACTGCGGAGATGGTGGATGCTGTGGCTTCCACCCACTGCAGAATTCGCCGTACTTCCTGGAAGGCTTGACGACTGCGAGTGCCGCCCTGGTGATTGATGTAGGCGACTGCAGTGGCGTCGTCCGACTGGATACGGATCTGCCTGCCCTCCAGCCACTGATGGAACGCCAATAGGGCTAGATACACTGCCCTTATCTCCAGAACATTGATCTGAAGGGAAGACTCCCTCGGAGTCCAGGTCCCCTGAGCCCTGTGGTGGAGAAACACTGCTCCCCACCCTGACAGGCTCGCGTCCGTGGTGACCACAGCCCAGGATGGGGGCAGGAAGGATTTTCCCTGCGATAGAGAAGTGGGAAGAAGCCACCACTGAAGAGACGTCTTGGTTGCCAGGGAAAGAGAGACATTCTTGTCGAGGGAAGTCAATCTCTTGTCCCACTTGTGGAGAATGTCCCATTGGAGTGGGCGTAGATGAAATTGCGCGAAGGGCACTGCCTCCATCGCTGCCACCATCTTCCCTAGGAAGTGCATGAGGCGCCTCAATGGGTGTGACTGACTCTGAAGAAGAGATTGCACGCCTGCTTGCAGAGAAAGCTGTTTGTCCAGTGGTAGCTTGACTACCGCTGACTGGGTATGAAACTTCATCCCGAGGTAGGTCAATGACTGGGTCGGTGTCAACTTGGATTTTGGAAAGTTGATGATCCACCCGAACTGCTGGAGAGTCTCCAGAGCGACGGTAAGGCTGTGTTGACACGCTTCCCGAGACGGTGCCCTGACTAGGAGATCGTCTAAGTAGGGAATCACCGAGTGGCCTTGGGAGTGTAGGACCGCCACAACGGATGCCATGACTTTGGTGAAAACCCGTGGGGCTGTCGCCAAGCCGAAAGGCAATGCCACGAACTGAAGGTGTTCATCCCCTATGGCGAAACGCAAGAAGCGTTGATGTTCGGGTGCGATCGGCACATGGAGATAAGCATCTTTGATGTCGATCGATGCGAGAAAGTCTCCCTGTGACATCGAAGCGATGACCGAGCGGAGAGATTCCATCCTGAACCGTCTGGTTCTCACATGTCTGTTGAGCAGTTTGAGGTCCAGAACGGGACGGAATGAACCGTCCTTCTTTGGCACCACGAACAAGTTTTAGTAAAAGCCGCGCCCCTGTTCCTGAGGGGGGACGGGAATCACAACTCCTTCTGTCTTCAGAGCAGCCACTGCCTGAAGAAGTGCGTCGGCCCGAGCAGGGGGGGGGGAGGTTGTGAAGAAACGGGTTGGAGGACGAGAGGTGAACTCTATCCTGTAACCGTGAGACAGAATGTCTCTCACCCATCGGTCTTCTGCCTTCCATTCGCGCAGCCACATGGCTCTGCGGACTGCCACAGAATTAGCGGATGCCACCGCTGTACGGCTAGCAGAGTCTAGGACTGCATTCATGGCGTATGAAGAAAACGCCGACGCCTGAGAAGTCAAAGACGCAACCTGCGGAGCAGAAGTACGTGTGACCGCATTAATCTCGGTTAGACAAGCCGAGATAGCTTGGAGTGCCCACACGGCTGCAAAAGCCGGGGCAAAGGACGCGCCCGTGGCTTCATAGATGGATTTCACCAGGAGCTCTATCTGCCTGTCAGTGGCATCCTTTAGCGATGAGCCATCTGCAACCGATACCACAGATCTAGCCGCCAATCTAGAGACTGGAGGATCCACCTTGGGACACTGAGCCCAACCCTTAACTACGTCAGAGGGGAAGGGGTAACGTGTGTCAGCAAGGCGCTTAGTAAAGCGCTTGTCCGGAACCGCTCTGGGTTTCTGGACAGCATCCTTGAAGTTAGAGTGGTCGAAAAACGCACTCCGTGTACGTTTGGGGAACCGAAACTGGTGTTTCTCCTGCTGAGAAGCCGACTCCTCTATAGGTGGAGGCGGGGGAGAAAGATCTAACACCTGGTTGATGGACGAGATAAGATCATTTACTAAGGCGTCCCCTTCAGGTGTATCAAGGTTGAGGGCAACGTCATGGTCAGAGCCCTGAGCTGCGACCTCTGCCTCGTCCTCCAGCGAGTCCTCCAGCCGGGAACCTGAGCAGCGTGATGAAGCTGAGGATTCCAAGTGGGCCCGCTTAGCTGGTCTGGGGCTGTGGTCCGTGGAGGAGTCCTCCACGTGAAACCTAGAGCCCACCCCGGGAGCGCGCTGCGGCGTGGACCGAGAGGGACCTGGAGGCGCCGATCCAACAGTGTCCTGGGTCTGTGTAAGGACCGGTCTGGACTGCAAGGCTTCTAGCAGCTTGGTAGACCATTTGTCCATAGACTTAGCCATGGATTGTGAAAGTGACTCAGAGAGCTTCTCAGCAAAAACTGCAAACTCTGTCCCTGCCGCCTGGACAGTGGTAGCATGGGGGTCTACCTGAGCCGAGGGGCCCACAAGTGGTCGCGGCTCCGGCTGAGTCAGTGTAACAGGGGTCGAGCATTGCTCACAGTGAGGGTAGGTGGAACCTGCAGGTAGCATAGCCGCACAAGAGGTACAGGTCGCAAAGAAACCCTGTGCCTTAGCGCTCTTGCTCCTTGTGGACGACATGCTGTTGTGTCCCAGGAGAGTGATCACAGAGGGTATAAGGGAAGAGTATACAGCCCGGCTGAACAGAGATATATATATATATATAATACGTATCTATTCAGGCAACCCAGGGGGACCAGCACCGGATGACCGGTGTGGCTTACCGACCGCCAAAAAACGGCGTGTGTGTCCTCCAGATTCCCTGCTCCAGGTCTCCCAGCGGTGAAGAGCTCTTTCCTGATGATTCTCCAGCGCAGAATGTCTGAAAAAAATGGCTGCTGGAGCTCTCAGAGGGGGAGTGGAGCGGTGGGCGGCACCAGGAAAAAGTGCGGGAATCTGGGGTCCCTATTGTGATCAAAGAGGGGGGAGGAAGCATACAGGATGCTCCGGCCCTCACTGCCGACGTCAGGACGGCTGTCCCGCCCCTACCCTGACAGACAGGTCCGGGGGCGGGAGTCTTGCCAGTAGGCCGCAACTGAAGCCGGGGACTAAATTTATGACCGCGGCCGACAAGCAGGCGCGGTCGGCGCAGAAGTCCCCCGGCTTTCACGGATCAGCAGCCGCTGTATGTCCCAGGCAGCGTCCGGTCGGCTGTCCCGCCCCTACCCTGACAGACAGGTTCGGGGGCGAGATTTTGCAAGTAGGCCGCAACTGAAGCCGGGGACTAAATTTATGACCGCGGCCGACAAACAGGCGCGGTCGGCGCGGAAGTCCCCCGGCTTTCACGGCCTAGCAGCCCTTGCAGCGTCCAGGTGCCAGGCACTCCATAAACCGTCCCCATGGGGACACAGAGTACCTGACAGATGCAGGGCCCGGTCCCTGATGAAGAAAATACTCCGGTCCGGCAGATTCCACACAGGGGCTGCGGAGGGAGCACGGTCCCAGTACCTGGATGACCGCTCAGGATCCCACTTCTCCCAGAGCCCCCAAGGGATGGTGAAGGAAATACAGCATGAGGCTCCGGCCATCGTACCCGCAATGGGTACCTCAACCTTAACAGCACCGCCGACGTAGTGGGGTGAGAAGGGAGCATGCCGGGGGCCCCGTGGGAGCCCTCTTTTCTTCCAACCGATAACATCAGCAGCTGCTGCTGACTAAAATGGGAATGCATGAGTGGATGTGTGCCTCCTTCCACACAAAGCATAAAACTGAGGAGCCCGTGAGGCACAAGAGGGTGTATAGGCAGAGGGGAGGGGTTACACTTTTGAGTGTAATACTTTGTGTGGCCTCCGGAGGCAGAAGCTATACACCCAATTGTCTGGGTCTCCCAATGGAGCGACAAAGAAATGCGCGTTTTAAAGGGAATCTATCACCAGTATAACAGAGACAGAGACCCTGATTCCAGCAATGTGTCACTTACTGAGCTGTTTGCTGTCATTTTGATAAAATCAATGTTTATCTGCTGCAGATCTAGCAGTTACACAGAGCTCATGAATATGCTGGACTACCTGCAGCACGCCAAGTAGTCCTGTAATGATAATCTACTCTAAGCATCCTAGTACGTGACACATCACTGGAGTCAGGATATCTGCCCCTACATTATGCTGCTCTCAGATTGGGTGGCAAAAATCTGGTGATATATTCACTTGAATATGAACATTTTCAAATAAGTATTACACAGCCATTGGGACATGGATTTTCACAGTAAGTGCACCATCCTCACCAGGTCTAAGATCTAATAGAATATATTCTATACTTGCCTGGTGGATGAGGCTGCTTGATTTTGGATCCATTGGGACTTGGATTTTCACAGTAAGTGCACCAGCCTCATCAGGTCTAAGATCTAATATATTATATTTTGTACTTGCCTGGTGGGTGAGGCTGCTTGATCTTGGAACCATTGGGATTTTCAAAGTAAGTGCACCAGCCTCATCAGGTCTAATATAATATATTCTGTACTTGCCTGGTCGGTGAGGCTGCTTGTTTTTGGAGCCATTGGGACTTGGATTTTCACAGTAAGTGCACCAGCCTCATCAGGTCAAAGATTTAATATAATATATTCTACATTTGCCTGGTGGGTGAGGCTGCTTGATCTTGGAGCCATTGGGGTTTTCACAGTAAGTGCACCAGCCTCATCAGGTCTAATATAATATATTCTGTACTTGCCTGGTGGGTTAGGCTGCTTGATCTTAGAGCGATTGGGACTTGGCTTTTCACAGTAAGTGCACCTGCCTCGTCAAGTCTAAGATCTAATATAATATATATTCTATACTTGCTTGAAGGGTGAAGCTGCTTGATCTTGAACCATTGGGATTTTCACAGTAAGTGCACCAGCCTCATCAGGTCTAAGATCTAATATAATACATTCTATACTTGCCTGGTGGGTTAGGCTGCTTGATTTTGAAGCTATTGGGATTTTCACAGTAAGTGCACCAGCCTCATCAGGTCTAAGATCTAATATAATACATTCTATACTTGCCTGGTGGGTTAGGCTGCTTGATTTTTCACAGTAAGTGCACCAGCCTCATCAAGTCTAAGATCTAATATAATATATATTCTATATATTCTATACTTGCTTCAAGGGTGAAGATGCTTGATCTTGAACCATTTGGATATTCACAGTAAGTGCACCAGCCTCATCAGGTCTAAGATCTAATATAATATATTCTGTCCTTGCCTGGTGGGTGAGGCTGCTTGATTTTGAAGCTATTGGGATTTTCACAGTAAGTGCACCAGCCTCATCAGGGCTAATATACTATATTCTATACTTGCCTGGTGGGTGAGGCTGCTTGATCTTGAAGCATTTGGATTTTCACAGTAAGTGCACCAGCCTCATCAGGTCTAATATACTATATTCTATACTTGCCTGGTGGGTGAGGCTGCTTGATCTTGGAACCATTGCGATTTTCACAGTAAGTGCACCAGCCTCATCAGGGCTAATATACTATATTCTATACTTGCCTGGTGGGTGAGGCTGCTTGATCTTGAAGCATTTGGATTTTCACAGTAAGTGCACCAGCCTCATCAGGTCTAAGATCTAATGAAGGGAATTTTGTTACTTACCGTAAATTCCTTTTCTTCTAGCTCTTATTGGGAGACCCAGACGATTGGGGTATAGCTACTGCCCTCCGGAGGCCACACAAAGCACTACACTAAAAAGTGCAAGGCCCCTCCCCTTCTGGCTATACCCCCCCGTGGTATCACGGGTTCTCCAGTTTTAGTGCCAAAGCAAGAAGGAGGAAAGCCAATAACTGGTTTAAACAAATTAACTCCGAGTAACGTCGGAGAACTGAAAACCATTCAACATGAACAACATGTGTACCCGCAAACAACAAAAAAAAATCCCGAAGGACAACAGGGCGGGTGCTGGGTCTCCCAATAAGAGCTAGAAGAAAAGGAATTTACGGTAAGTAACAAAATTCCCTTCTTCTTCAGCGCTCTATTGGGAGACCCAGACGATTGGGACGTCCAAAAGCTGTCCCAGGGTGGGTAAAGAAATACCTCATGTTAGAGCTGCAAAACAGCCCTCCCCTACGGGGATGTCACTGCCGCCTGCAGGACTCTTCTACCTAAGCTGGCATCCGCCGAAGCATAGGTATGCACCTGATAATGTTTGGTGAAAGTGTGCAGACTCGACCAGGTAGCTGCCTGGCAGACCTGTTGAGCCGAAGCCTGGTGCCGCAAAGCCCAGGACGCACCCACGGCTCTGGTTGAGTGGGCTTTTAGCCCTGAAGGAACCGGAAGTCCAGCAGAACGGTAGGCTTCCAGAATTGGTTCTTTGATCCATCGAGCCAGGGTGGCTTTAGAAGCCTGCAACCCCTTGCGCTGGCCAGCGACAAGGACAAAAAGTGCATCTGAACGGCGGATGGGCGCCGTGCGAGAAATGTAGATTCTGAGTGCTCTCACCAGATCTAGCGAACGTAAGTCTTTCTCATACCGGTGAACCGGATGAGGACAAAAGGAAGGCAAGGATATATCCTGATTAAGATGAAACGAGGATACGACCTTAGGGAGAAACTCCGGAATGGGGCGCAGCACTACCTTGTCCTGGTGGAACACCAGGAAGGGAGCCTTGGATGACAGAGCTGCCAGCTCAGACACTCGCCGAAGCGATGTGATCGCAACAAGAAACGCCACTTTCTGTGACAGGCGAGAAAAGGAAACGTCCTTTAGAGGCTCGAAGGGCGGCTTTTGCAGAGCAACTAGTACTCTGTTCAGATCCCATGGATCTAACGGCCGCTTGTACGGGGGCACAATATGACAGACCCCCTGTAGGAACGTGCGCACCTTAGGAAGACGTGCTAGACGCTTCTGAAAAAACACAGATAATGCCGAGACTTGTCCTTTAAGAGAGCTGAGCGACAAGCCCTTTTCCAACCCCGATTGCAGGAAGGAAAGAAAGGTGGGCAATGCAAATGGCCAAGGGGATACTCTCTGTGCAGAGCACCAGGATAAGAAAATCTTCCACGTTCTGTGGTAGATCTTAGCAGAAGTCGACTTTCTAGCTTGTCTCATTGTGGCTACGACTCTTTGAGATAAACCTGCGGACGCTAGGATCCAGGACTCAATGGCCACACAGTCAGGTTCAGGGCCGCAGAATTCTGATGGAAAAACGGCCCTTGGGACAGTAAGTCTGGTCGGTCTGGCAGTGACCACGGTCGCCCGACCGTGAGATGCCACAGATCCGGATACCACGATCTCCTCGGCCAGTCTGGGGCGACGAGTAAGACGCGGCTGCAATCGGATCTGATCTTGCGTAACACTCTGGGCAAGAGTGCCAGAGGTGGGAAGACGTATGGGAGCCGGAACAGCGACCAATCTTGAACCAAGGCGTCTGCCGCCAGAGCTCTTTGATCGCGCGACCTCGCCATGAATGCCGGGACCTTGTTGTTGTGCCGGGACGCCATTAGGTCGACGTCCGGCACTCCCCATCGGCGACAGATTTCCTGAAACACGTCCGGGTGAAGGGACCATTCCCCTGCGTCCATGCCCTGGCGACTGAGGAAGTCTGCTTCCCAGTTTTCTACGCCTGGGATGTGAACCGCGGATATGGTGGATGCTGTGTCCTCCACCCACATTAGAATGCGCCGGACTTCTTGGAAGGCTTGCCGACTGCGCGTCCCTCCTTGGTGGTTGATGTATGCCACCGCTGTGGAGTTGTCCGACTGGATTCGGATCTGCTTTCCTTCCAGCCACTGTTGGAAGGCTAGTAGGGCAAGATACACTGCCCTGATCTCCAGAACATTGATCTGAAGGGTGGACTCCTGCGGAGTCCACGTCCCCTGAGCCCTGTGGTGTAGAAACACTGCTCCCCACCCTGACAGACTCGCATCTGTCGTGACCACTGCCCAGGATGGGGGCAGGAAGGATCTTCCCTGAGACAATGAGGTTGGCAGAAGCCACCATTGTAGAGAGTCCTTGGCCGTCTGGGAAAGAGAGACTTTCCTGTCCAGGGACGTTGACTTCCCGTCCCATTGGCGGAGAATGTCCCATTGAAGTGGGCGCAGATGAAACTGCGCAAAGGGAACTGCTTCCATGGCTGCCACCATCTTCCCGAGGAAGTGCATGAGGCGCCGTAAGGGGTGCGACTGGCCCTGAAGGAGGGATTGCACCCCTGTCTGTAGGTCCCGCTGCTTGTTCAACGGAAGCTTCACTCTCGCTGCTCGAGTATGGAACTCCATGCCAAGATACGTTAGTGACTGTGACGGCGACAGATTCGACTTTGGAAAGTTGATGATCCATCCGAACGTCTGTAGAGTCTCCAGCGTAGCAAGTAGACTGAGTTGGCATGCCTCTTGAGAGGGTGCCTTGACAAGTAGATCGTCTAGGTAAGGGATCACCGAGTGTCCCTGAGAGTGCAAGACTGCTACCACCGCCGCCATGACCTTGGTGAAGACCCGGGGGGCTGTCGCCAGACCAAATGGCAGAGCTACGAACTGAAGATGGTCGTTTCCTATCACAAAACGTAGAAAACGTTGATGTTCTGTAGCAATTGGCACGTGGAGATAAGCATCTTTGATGTCTATTGAGGCAAGGAAGTCTCCTTGAGACATTGAGGCAACGACAGAGCGGAGGGTTTCCATCCGGAACCGCCTGGCGTGCACATGTTTGTTGAGCAGCTTTAGATCCAGAACAGGACGGAACGAGCCGTCCTTTTTTGGAACCACAAAGAGATTGGAGTAAAACCCTCGCCCTTGTTCCTGAGGCGGTACAGGAACCACTACTCCTTCCGCTCTTAGGGAGTCCACCGCCTGCAGCAGGGCATCTGCTCGGTCTGGATGTGGGGAGGTTCTGAAGAACCGAGCTGGAGGACGAGAACTGAACTCGATTCTGTACCCGCGAGACAAAAGTTTGTCACCCACCGGTCTTTGACCTGTGACATCCAAATGTCGGAAAAGCGGGAGAGCCTGCCCCCGACCGGAGATGCGGAGGGGGGGGGCTGGAAGTCATGAGGTAGCCGCTTTGGAAGCGGTTCCTCCATTTGCTTTCTTGGGGCGTGCGTGAGCCCGCCAGGAATCTGAGACTCTTTGCGTCCTCTGAGTCCCTTTGGACGAGGAGAATTGTGTCTTGCCCGAACCTCGAAAGGACTGAAACTTCTGCTGCCATTTTTTCTGCTGAGGTTTGCTTGATCTGGGCTGGGGTAAGGAAGAGTCTTTACCCTTGGACTGTTTAATGATGTCAGCCAATGGCTCGCCAAACAGTCTATCTCTAGATAAAGGCAGGCTGGTTAAACATTTTTTGGAACCAGCATCTGCTTTCCAGTCCTTTAACCACAAGGCTCTGCGCAAAACTACCGAATTAGCGGACGCCATTGAGGTGCGGCTGGTAGATTCTAGCACCGCATTGATAGCGTAAGACGCAAACGCAGACATCTGCGCGGTAAGGGACGCCACTTGCGGCCCCGCTGGATGTATGATAGCATCCACTTTTGCTAAACCAGCTGAAATAGCTTGGAGTGCCCATACGGCTGCGAATGCTGGAGCAAACGACGCGCCGATAGCTTCATAGACAGATTTTAACCAAAGGTCCATCTGTCTGTCATTGGCATCCTTAAGTGAAGCGCCATCCTCCACTGCAACTATGGATCTAGCTGCAAGCTTGGAAATCGGGGGGTCTACCTTTGGACACTGGGTCCAGCGCTTGACCACATCAGGGGGAAAAGGAAAACGTGTATCCTTAGAACGTTTAGAGAAACGCCTTTCTGGATGAGCGTCGTGTTTCTGGATTGACTCTCTGAAATCAGAGTGATCCAAAAAAGCACTCAATTTACGATTGGGATATAGGAAACGAAACTTCTCCTGCTCTGCAGCTGCCTCCTCTGCAGAAGGGGCTGGGGGAGAAATATCTAACAGTCTATTGATGGCTGAGATAAGATCGTTTACCATGGCGTCCCCATCCGGGGTATCCAGATTGAGAGGGGTTCCAGGATAAGACTCCTGATCACTCTCTTCAGACGCATCACAGAGCGACTGATTGCGCTGAGACCCTGAACAGTGTGATGACGTTGAGGGTCTTTCCCAGCGAGCTCGCTTAGGGTGGCTGGGGCCATCATCTGAGTCATAATACTCAGCCTGGGAAGCCGGGGACCCCCTTGCAGTCTGGATTAAATCCAACTGAGGGGGATTGGAGGACAGAGACCTCGCCGTGTCCATAGACTGAGCCCCAGGCATGGATTGCAAAGATTCAAGGATTTTTGCCATAGTCACAGACATTCTATCAGCAAAAACTGCAAAGTCTGTCCCTGACACCGGGGCAGGACTTACAAGCGTCTCAGCCTGGGTCACTACCCCTCCGGACTCCGGCTGGCGAAGCAGCACCGGATCTGAGCATTGCACACAATGGGGGTCTTTGGAACCTGCTTGTAGAGCAGCCCCACATGCAGCACACGCAGTGTACACAGCCCTAGCCTTGGCAGCCTTGCGTTTTGTGGATGACATGTTGCTGCCTCCTCAGAGCGATCTGGGGTATCCAGCCAGGAAGCGACCTCACAGTGCAAGAAATAAATAAATATATATATATCTGGTGACACAGTACACCAATACACACTGAGGCACTAGAGGGGCCAGCTGAAATGCCGCTTACCGCCCGCTTAAGAGCGGGTGTGTGATCTCCAAAAGCCCCCTAGTCCAGGTCTCCCAGAGCCTTGCGTCCTTCCTCCAGCCAGACCGCACGTGTAATGGCTGCCGGCGTCCTGGAGAGGAGGGGGGGCGGGCCCTGGGCGTTCCTGGCTAAGAGCGGGAAGCCTGCTTCCCTCTGTGCCTAGTGAGAGGGCTGGAGCATGTAAATCAGGCTCCAGCCCTCGTCGCTGCCGTGAAACAGCGTCTCTCCCCTACCCTGATTGACAGGGTGGGGGCGGGAACGAAGCGGCACTAGGCCGCAAAAGCCGGGGACTGGATTTATAAACGCCGCCGCCGTAAAAGCGCGGTCGGCGTGTCCCCGGCGCACTACAAGTCACAGCAGCGCCGCCGGTCCAGTGGAGGTCGGCGCTGCGTTCCCACAACACAAAAGTCCCCCAGTAAACTGCAGGAACACCAACTCCATCGTTACGGTCCCCGGCGCACTACAACACCCAGCCAGCCCGGAGTGTGTCTGTGCCTGCCGGGGACACAGAGTACCTGTATGATGCAGGGCCATGTCCCTGATTGTACTCCTGCTCCGAATCCATCAGGTGCTATGGGTCTGTGGATGGAGCCCGGCGTCAGAGCTTAGAGGCCGGCAGGATCCCACTTCCACAGAGCCCTACAAGGGGATGTGGAAGGAAAGCAGCATGTGGGGCTCCAGCCCCTGTACCAGCAATAGGTACCTCAACCTTACAACACCATCCACGGGTGAGAAGGGAGCATGCTGGGGGCCCTATATGGGCCCTCTTTTCTTCCATCCGAAATAGTCAGCAGCTACTGCTGACTAAAATCTGTGGAGCTATGCGTGGATGTCTGACCTCCTTCGCACAAAGCTTGAAAACTGGAGAACCCGTGATACCACGGGGGGGTATAGCCAGAAGGGGAGGGGCCTTGCACTTTTTAGTGTAGTGCTTTGTGTGGCCTCCGGAGGGCAGTAGCTATACCCCAATCGTCTGGGTCTCCCAATAGAGCGCTGAAGAAATAATATATTCTGTCCTTGCCTGGTGGGTGAGGCTGCTTGATTTTGAAGCTATTGGGATTTTCACAGTAAGTGCACCAGCCTCATCAGGGCTAATATACTATATTCTATACTTGCCTGGTGGGTAAGGCTGCTTGATCTTGAAGCTATTGGGATTTTCACAGTATGTGCACCAGCCTCATCAGGGCTAATATACTATATTATACACTTGCCTGGTGGGTGAGGCTGCTTGATCTTGGAGCCATTGGGATTTTCACAGTAAGTACACCAGCCTCATCAGGGCTAATATACTATATTCTATACTTGCCTGGTGGGTGAGGCTGCTTGATCTCGGAGACTTGGTAGGAGCCGGTGGAGATAACATTCGATGTCGGGCGAGGTGACCCCGGAGGGCGGCTTGCAGGAGAACAGTCTGTAAATGGAGCAGAATGAAGCTATAGATGATTATCTACAGACCCCACTATGTGATGTTACTGTCGTGTCCATCTTGGCATATCATCGCTCTGCCCTGAGCAGCTATAACCCAGATCATGGATCCCCCCCGCGCCCCCGGACAGACGACAGACCTCCCGGACGCGGTGATGTAATGATCACATAACGCCTCCCGTGTCCCGGAGTCCATCTGTCTGGCAGTGTGATATCTGGGACACTGGGTCAGGGCTCGGGTATCAGCAGCTGTGCGGCCACATTTATTGGCGCGTCGCACCAGACATTGATAATATGCCACTTACCCATAGAATATCATTTCTATTACCGGCTTATAACCCTCAGCTACTAATTCCTGCCCTGGGCTATAAAAAAAAAAGAGCAGATGCCGGGTGTCACGGGGATTATTAATTCTTCGCAGTCTCATTCACTTTAATAGAACTGAGCTGCAATACCAGACACGGCCTGTGGAAAGGGGGGGCGCTGTTTTAGGGAAAAGCAGAGAGGATTTCTTAATTCTGGAGAACCCCTTTACTTCTATGTAGCGCAGCAATCCGACTGCTGCCAATGGGCTCGACTACCTCCGACAGCAATCTGTAGACCGTCTGGTCACCATAACGCTACAGGTTGTCAGGTGAAGTTGTCAGACACCCCATATCCAGCAACCAGTCTCTGATTAAAGGGAACCTTTCACCAGATTTTGACCTTATAAACTAAAACTAGCCCCTTAAGCAGCACCTGTGCTGCATTCTATAAAAGGTGCACGTTTCCCCCTGACCGCCTCCCCCCCGTAGACCCCAAAAATACCTTTAGAAAATCTCCTGCCATGTATGTAAATTGTCCGGTCCGATGGGCGTCCTAATCTGCGCCTCCTTTCGCCGTCCTCCTGTGCTGATTGACATGGATGACACCTCGAGCGCCATCCACGTAGGAGGTCAAAATCTCGAGCCTGCGCATATTCCCAGGTTGTGCTGTCGGCAGAGCCAAAAACATAGGTGCGCCTCCGCAGAGAACTCGCCAGTTCGCGCAGGCACACCTATGTTTTCGGCTCTTCCCACAATAAGACAAGTTCTCTGCGCAGGCGCGAAATTTTACTTGGTGATGTTATCCACATCGCTGGGCAAAATCTCGCGCGTACGCAGAGATATTCCCGGCTTGCGCAGGCGCACTTTGCTCTGCCCTACTGTGGGCAGAACCGAAAACATAGTGTGCCTGCGCGAATCGGCGAGTTCTCTGCGCAGACGCGAGATTTTATCCAGCAATGTGGGTGATGTCATTCACATTGCCGGGCAAAATCTCGCTCCTGCGCAGACATATTCCCAGCTTGCGCTGTCGGCAGAGCCAAAAACATAGGTGTGCCTGCGCAAACCGGCGAGTTCTCTGCGCAAGCGCAAGATTTAGCCAGGATGGAGGAAGAGGGTGACGTTCACATCTTAGGGCAAAATCTCGTGGCTGTGCAGAGATATTCCCGGCTTGCTCCTATTGTGGGCAGAGCTTAAAACATAGGTGCACCTGCGCGAATCAGCAAGTTCTCTGCGCAGGCGCGAGATTTTACCCAGCGATGTGGATGAAATGGGTGACGTCAAGCAATATGTTGCACCTGCGCAGAGAACTCACCTGTTTGCGAAGGCGCACCTATGTTTTCAGCTCTACCTGCAATAGTGCAAAGTGAGCCTGCGCGAGACGGGAACATGGAGATTTTGCCTGCCTACATGGATGGCGTAATCCATGTCAATCAGCACAGGAGGAGGGACAGGAGGCGCAGATTATGACGCCCATCTGACTGGACAAATTTACATACATGGTGGGAGACTTCATAAATGTATTTGTGGGGTGAACAGGGGGTCAGGGGGGGTAACGTGCACTTTTATAGAACGAGGCACAGGCGCAGTTTAAGGGGTTAATTTTAGTTTAGAAGGCCAAAATCTGGTGACAGGTTCCCTTTAAATCTCCCTTTAGGAGAACTGGAAGTTTTTAAGGATCAGATTCTCCATGAAAGCTCATCATCATCTTCCGATATGAGATCGTATGGATTTACCTCTTCATCGTTCTCTTCTTTCTGTGAAAACCAGTAAAAAAGAAAGAAAAAAGTTAGATAAAAGATTAAATAAATGAAAAAAAAAGCTTTACTTTTCCTTAAAGCGAGTGTGTCAATACCAAACTGCAAATTCAGCCAATTAAAGGTTAATATAGGGGATCTAGTACCTAACAATCATCCCAGTAACATACATTGTAGTGTATATGCACAAAAATGCAGGAATGACATCTGTTCCTCTAAGAAAAAAGATAGAAGAATGCCACCTAGTGGTAAAAGTAGAAAACTACATGGTGTGCTAATCTGACAGCAGAGCCTGTGCGCTGTTCTAGTCCGCACATGGACGTACGCTAGGCAATGGCCATTTATTTTTTTACTTCCCCTATGGAACCTTTTACTAATTGCATCCTTAGTCAGGAGAGGGTTAACTAAGCCCCCCCCCCCACCTCCATCACGGTGGTACCTTAATATTCAGCAAATTATATGTCCCTATAGGTTTACATAGATGATGTCCATTACACACAGCATGGCAGGAGATGGGAGGGAGGAGTGTGAGCGGTACCAGTAATGCACCACGCTGCTGCCATGCTGTGCCCGGACCTCAGCTCTATACACAGCATGGCAGGAGATGGGAGGGAGGAGTGTGAGCGGCACCAGTAATACACCACGCTGCTGCCATGCTGTGCCCGGACCTCAGCTCTATACACAGCATGGCAGGAGATAGGAGGGAGGAGTGTGAGTGGCACCAGTAATGCACCACGCTGCTGCCATGCTGTGCCCGGACCTCAGCTCTATACACAGCATGGCAGGAGATAGGAGGGAGGAGTGTGAGCGGCACCAGTAATGCACCACGCTGCTGCCATGCTGTGTCCAGACCTCAGCTTTATACACAGCATGGCAGGAGATGGGAGGGAGGAGTGTGAGCGGCACCAGTAATGCACCACGCTGCTGCCATGCTGTGCCCGGACCTCAGCTTTATACACAGCATGGCAGGAGATGGGAGGGAGGAGTGTGAGCGGCACCAGTAATGCACCACGCTGCTGCCATGCTGTGCCCGGACCTCAGCTCTATACACAGCATGGCAGGAGATGGGAGGGAGGAGTGTGAGCGGTACCAGTAATGCACCACGCTGCTGCCATGCTGTGCCCGGGCCTCAGCTCTATACACAGCATGGCAGGAGATGGGAGGGAGGAGTGTGAGCGGTACCAGTAATGCACCACGCTGCTGCCATGCTGTGCCCGGACCTCAGCTTTATACACAGCATGGCAGGAGATGGGAGGGGGGAGTGTGAGCGGCACCAGTAATGCACCACGCTGCTGCCATGCTGTGCCCGGACCTCAGCTTTATACACAGCATGGCAGGAGATGGGAGGGAGGCGTGTGAGCGGCACCAGTAATGCACCACGCTGCTGCCATGCTGTGCCCGGACCTCAGCTTTATACACAGCATGGCAGGAGATGGGAGGGAGGAGTGTGAGTGGGCACCAGTAATGCACCACGCTGCTGCCATGCTGTGCCCGGACCTCAGCTCTATACACAGCATGGCAGGAGATAGGAGGGAGGAGTGTGAGCGGCACCAGTAATGCACCACGCTGCTGCCATGCTGTGCCCGGACCTCAGCTCTATACACAGCATGGCAGGAGATAGGAGGGAGGAGTGTGAGCGGCACCAGTAATGCACCACGCTGCTGCCATGCTGTGTCCAGACCTCAGCTTTATACACAGCATGGCAGGAGATGGGAGGGAGGAGTGTGAGCGGCACCAGTAATGCACCATGCTGCTGCCATGCTGTGCCCGGGCCTCAGCTTTATACACAGCATGGCAGGGGATGGGAGGGAGGAGTGTGAGCGGCACCAGTAATGCACCACGCTGCTGCCATGCTGTGCCCGGGCTTTATACAGCTCACCCGGCTTTGATACTGCCGCCAGTTCTTCTGGATGAGCTGCGCCGCCTCCTGTTTTCTTCTCTTCTCTCCGCCACTGAAGGAACTATTGGATCCTCGGCTGGACGAGGTGCTGGACGCGCTCCTTGCAGAGCCTGGACGGGACCCGTGCGACTCCTTCTGCGCCTAGTAAAGAAGCCAGCCTTTATTATAGACCGTGTATGTCTACCGCAGATATACGCACAGGTAAAAAAAGGATACGAGGATCACACATGGTTAAAACAAAAAAACAAGCGCGCCGGACGCATCGGTGTGAAAAGTGCAATCTACACCCACGGCCTGGTGCGCTAGCCCGGAAGGTGAGGAGATAAGAACTGCTTGTTACTTGTAGACCAAAAAGAGCAACATGGAGACCTGAAAATGGCAATTTGACGTTGTGACATCAAATTTAGAGGGGGTTTCCACTATATGGACATCCCTTTCTCACTCAGCATGTTTGTCCCCGGTAAAATAATAACACCTGATGCTGTTCCAGCAGTGTCGGCATTTGCTCTCCTGGGGCTCATGTGACACGGTTACATCACAAGCCCTGTGGATAATCAGTGGCGGCTGCTCGGTTCTCGCCATCAAGAGGACGTCAGAGCTGCGGCCGCTCTCGTTCACTCACTCTTTGTGTCTGATACATTTGAAGGCTAGGATGGCACTGATTATCCGCAGGGCTCATGTAATGCAACAATGTCATGTGAAGCCCAGGTGTCACACAGAGATTTTTACAAATTTCGCAGACTGTCATGGCGGCGTCGGGATCTGTTCAGACTACAGATTCTAACACCCCGCCTGATAACTTCTCTGGTGTCTGTGATCAACGCAGGCAGATTCGGGAGTCGACCTGCAGTGTGGTAGTTCATAGACAGGCTAGCAAGAGTTAATGTCTGCTAGTCTGCTTGTTAGTCTCCTTTGATCACATGTTGTGAAGACGCCAATCACATCTGCTTCTCTCCTATATATACTTGCTAGATTCTTAATTCTATGCCAGCTATAGTTTATCTTAGCTGGTCTGGTGAGGTGTTGTGATCCAGACTAACTGGAGATCGTGGTACTTGTTGCTGAGTGCAGTTGAGGTGTTAACCCTTGTTGCCTTTTGTTGCTACCTTCCTGATTTTGCTTTTCTCCCAAATCTCTCTTTGTTTATTCCTGTGAGTTTGCAGTGTATCAGAATTTTGTTTTCCCTTTGTTTGTCTTTATCTATGTTTCATTCTTAATTTTACCCCTTCCCTGGTGGGAGGGGGGAATCAGATTAGATGTGGTCAGGAGCATAGCCAGGCACAGGACTCAGTCATCTCCAACATCTGGAGTAACCTTTAGTTAGGTTAGAGATAGCCTAGGGTCCCCTAGCATAGCAGACCCTGTCCCTCACTATACCACACTAACATCATGACACCAGGAGAGCGAGTGTCGACACCCCTGGAACAGCACCGGCACCAAGAAGTGTTATTTTACCGGGGATAAACATTCAGATAGAGAAACTGTTGTAGTGGACAACCTCTTTAATAATCAGCACTCAACGCAACTATGACAAAACGATTTTTATCTCAAAGTCATAAGTGACTTGGAATCAGGGTTCTCTGCCCCTTTATTATGGGGCACTCAGATTGCATAGCAAAAAACCTGCTGACAGATTCCATATATACATACATATATATATATATATATATATATATATATATATATATATATATATATATATATATATACATATACATACATATACACATATATATATATATATATATATACATACATATACATATATATATATATATATATATATATATATATATATATATATATATATATATATATATATATATATATATATATATATATATATATATATATATACATACATATATATATATATATATATATATATATATATATATATATATATATATGTATATGTATATATATATATATATATATATATATATATATATATATATATATATATATATATATATATATATATATATATACATACATACATACACATATACAGTGTGTCCACCCATATCCTGTCCACCACCATTAACTTGAGAACGGCGGCAGCTATAGGCATAGAAGTGGTGTCTAGGTATAGTAAAGCAGCCATACGCTACACAATGAAACCACCTATAGCGCCACCTGGTGGAAAATAACGGAGTTAGCATTTTTATCTCGAAACCGGAACGAGATAGAGAAAACAAGTGAATTAAAAAGTTGTAGGACATCATCAATTCAATATGAATCGACACCTTGTATACAGAAATGCTATGATATGAAACCCATCACCCCCCCAAAACATTGAATGCTGGTCATGCATATGGCACTCATTTAACTTTGCTGCTCAAAGTGGCCCCCGTCAGCTGCAATGCACTGGACTCTGCACAGCATACTGTATCTTGCTGCACGCTGTGCAATATGGTGGGTGACACGTTTACACAAGCATCTGTGATACGTCGTCGTAGGTCCTGCAATGTTGGTGGAGGGGTCGCATACACCTGCTGTATGATGTGACCTCACAGGAAGAAGTCCAATGGGGTCAGGTCAGGTGAGCGTGGAGGCCACTCCACACAGCCACCATACCCAATGACTTGTAGGACGGTCTCCATGAGGTATCGCTTCACGTCCGCAGCCTTGTGAGTGTTACAGGTTCTAATCATAGCATTTCTGTATGCAAGGTGTCGATTCGTATTGAATTAATGATGCCCTACAACTTTGTAATTCACTTTTTTTCTCTATCTTGTTACGTTTTCGAAATAAAAATGCTAACTCCGATGTATTCCACCAGGTGGCGCTATAGGTGGTTTCATTGCGTAGCGCATGGCTACTTTACTATACCTAGACACCACTTCTATGCCCATAGCTGCCGCCGTTCTCATGTTAATGGTGGTAGACAGGATATGGGTGGACACACACACATATATAGACATCATGACAGGGGACCCCTATCTGATGGAAAGGGTGGCCTCTGACAATCAGCAAATAATTCTACATCTTACCAGTCACGTTGTCGCTGCAGGAGACAACTGTCTATATATTTCTATATTGTCCTGTCACATACGCAGACATTGCACAATAAGGAACGTATACTAACCTTTTTCGCAGCCTCCAGGGCGGCCCCTTTCTCGCGTTTTTCGTCCTCTAACTCGGCTTCTAATCTCCTAATTTTTTGGCTCAGCCGGTTGATTTCTTCCCTGTGATGTGAAACAAGAGAGGTTTTCAGAGATTGGGGTCTATATACCAGCAGCTTGTACACTGGGAGGTATATACTAGGAGCTTGTACACTGGGAGCTATATACTAGCAGCTTGTACGTTGGGAGGTATATACTAGCAGCTTGTACACTGGGAGGTATATACTAGCAGCTTGTACACTAGGAGGTATATACTAGCAGCTTTTACACTGGGAGGTATATACTAGCAGCTTGTACACTGGGAGGTATATACTAGCAGCTTGTACACTGGGAGGTATATACTAACAGCTTGTATGTTGGGAGGTATATACTAGGAGCTTTTACACTGGGAGGTATATACTAGCAGCTTGTACCCTGGGAGGTATATACTAGCAGCTTGTACCCTGGGAGGCATATACTAGCAGCTTGTACCCTGGGAGGTATATACTAGCAGCTTGTACACTGGGAGGTATATACTAGCAGCTTGTACACTGGGAGGGATATACTAGCAGCTTGTACACTGGGAGGTATATACTAGCAGCTTGTACCCTGGGAGGTATATACTAGGAGATTGTACCCTGGGAGGTATATACTAGCAGCTTGTACCCTGGGAGGTATATACTAGGAGCTTGTACCCTGGGAGGTATATACTAGCAGCTTGTACCCTGGGAGGTATATACTAGCAGCTTGTATGTTGGGAGGTATATACTAGGAGCTTGTACACTGGGAGGTATATACTAGCAGCTTGTACGTTGGGAGGTATATACTAGCAGCTTGTACCCTGGGAGGTATATACTAGCAGCTTGTACACTGGGAGGTATATACTAGCAGCTTGTACGTTGGGAGGTATATACTAGCAGCTTGTACACTGGGAGGTATATACTAGCAGCTTGTACACTGGGAGGTATATACTAGCAGCTTGTACCCTGGGAGGTATATACTAGCAGCTTGTACCCTGGGAGGTATATACTAGCAGCTTGTACACTGGGAGGTATATACTAGCAGCTTGTACACTGGGAGGGATATACTAGCAGCTTGTACACTGGGAGGTATATACTAGCAGCTTGTACCCTGGGAGGTATATACTAGGAGATTGTACCCTGGGAGGTATATACTAGCAGCTTGTACCCTGGGAGGTATATACTAGCAGCTTGTACCCTGGGAGGTATATACTAGGAGCTTGTACCCTGGGAGGTATATACTAGCAGCTTGTACCCTGGGAGGTATATACTAGGAGCTTGTACACTGGGAGGTATATACTAGCAGCTTGTACACTGGGAGGTATATACTAGCAGCTTGTACCCTGGGAGGGATATACTAGCAGCTTGTACACTGGGAGGTATATACTAGCAGCTTGTACACTGGGAGGTATATACTAGCAGCTTGTACACTGGGAGGTATATACTAGCAGCTTGTACCCTGGGAGGTATATACTAGCAGCTTGTACACTGGGAGGTATATACTAGCAGCTTGTACACTGGGAGGGATATACTAGCAGCTTGTACACTGGGAGGGATATACTAGCAGCTTGTACACTGGGAGGGATATACTAGCAGCTTGTACACTGGGAGGGATATACTAGCAGCTTGTACACTGGGAGGGATATACTAGCAGCTTGTACACTGGGAGGTATATACTAGCAGCTTGTACCCTGGGAGGTATATACTAGCAGCTTGTACCCTGGGAGGTATATACTAGCAGCTTGTACACTGGGAGGGATATACTAGCAGCTTGTACACTGGGAGGGATATACTAGCAGCTTGTACACTGGGAGGGATATACTAGCAGCTTGTACACTGGGAGGTATATACTAGCAGCTTGTACCCTGGGAGGTATATACTAGCAGCTTGTACACTGGGAGGGATATACTAGCAGCTTGTACACTGGGAGGGATATACTAGCAGCTTGTACACTGGGAGGGATATACTAGCAGCTTGTACACTGGGAGGGATATACTAGCAGCTTGTACACTGGGAGGGATATACTAGCAGCTTGTACGCTGGGAGGTACATACCAGCAGCTTGTACACTGGGAGGGATATACTAGCAGCTTGTACACTGGGAGGTATATACCAGCAGCTTGTACACTGGGAGGGATATACTAGCAGCTTGTACACTGGGAGGTATAATATACTAGCAGTTTGTACACTGGGAGGGATATACTAGCAGCTTGTACACTGGGAGGTATAATATACTAGCAGTTTGTACACTGGGAGGGATATACTAGCAGCTTGTACACTGGGAGGTATATACCAGCAGCTTGTACACTGGGAGGTATATACCAGCAGCTTGTACCCTGGGAGGTATATACTAGGAGCTTGTACACTGGGAGGTATATACCAGCAGCTTGTACGCTGGGAAGTCACTGACACCAGCAGATACCTCTCATCTTTTCGATCCTTCACTTTCTGCAGCTGCTTCTCGAGTTGTGACTTCTCCTGCTGCAGCTTCTTAAGCTCGGCTCTGCGGAATATAACAGGACAGATGTCAGCGATCAATGATCCCCTGCTTATAGAGACTCACTATCTCCAGCCCTCGTCGCTCACTCCTTTGTGCCCAGTCGTTCTTGTAGAGCCGCCCGATCTTCTTTTATCTTCTTGACCAGGTTCCTCAGCCTCTCACATTCTTCTTGAGGGTCCGGTTTCTGGACGGATGGGCCGTCTCCCTGCCCGGGGGCGGGCGTTCTCGTCACTTGCGCCTCCTTGCTCGGCTCTGTAGACGATTTCTGTGCACTTTCCAATTTCTATACATGGACAGAATACAGATGTTATACAAGGATTGGAAGGGCCTTTCTACACGTGAACGTTTAAAGGATTATTCCACCAGTGGCGGAAGTAGCATTCGATAGGCTCCAGTGCAAGGTTTGGTCCTGGGTCCCCAGATGTTGGTTAAATGTATATGCCATGGCAGCTTTCTAGATTCTATAAAAAACATACAAGTTGCCCTCTTCCCCAATCATTGTGTAGTACTGACCCCTATCCTGAACTAATGTCCTCCATCTGGGCCAATTCCTGGTAAATATGTCCCCCATCTTGGTGTATGACCTCATCATGTCTATATCCTGCAATATATAATAGCCCCATCCTGGTATAGATGTCCCCATCCTGGTATAGATGTCTTCATAATGGTCCCATACTGTTATAGGTGTCCCCATCTTGGCATACATGTCCCCATAATGGCCCTATCCTGGTATATATATCCTCATCATAGCCCCATCCTGGTATACATGTCTCCATAATGGCCCCATCCTGGTACTGATGTCCCCATCCTGGTATACAGTTCGCCATAATGACCCTATCCTGGTGCACATGTCTCCATCATGGCCCCATCCTGGTATATATGTCCCCATAATGACCCTAGGTTGGTTTATGTCTCCATCCTGGCCACATCCTAGTACATAGGATACCCCTAGGCGCAGCACACAGTAATAAAAATAAACAATTATACTCACCTTCCTCCCGGTGTCCTCCTCCAAAGATATGGCATGCCGCAGTGTGCAAGCTCCCCTTGGCCTGGATTATGGGAGTGGGGTGCAGTCAATATTCATAGCCTTAATCAGCGGCCAGCACATCACGGTGCAGGGAATCGACGGGTCTCTGTGCTGCAACGTATTTCAGCTGGATGTGCACCCTCGGACGCACATCCAGCTGAAACAGGAGTCGGTGGGCCACAGGTACCCCGTCGCAATAGTTTCGCCCCTGATTCCCATCTAAGACATCTATGGCACATTCTCCATTCCTGGGACCTACAACCAATTTTGGACTCTACCTCTGCTTGGTGTTGTGGCCACCTGGTAACTATTTGTGTAACTCCAATAGAAGTCAATGGAAAGTCACACGTGATCGGTCACTTCTCCATTCATTCTCTTCTCGGAAGCAACTGTAAAGATCGCAGTCAATTCTGGGGATATCTATCAGATATTTAGGGTATATCTACTGGAAATGGAATAAATGTCTAAATTGGAAATATTCCTTAATATTTTAGGGTGACCCACAGACCCCTCAAGAGGAAAAGCCATAATAAATTTAAGTCTTTTACATCAAATACATAATAAATATGTAGCGCCAGCATTTCTGCAGAGACACCTACTTACTCATCACCCCGGCTGGGTCACTTCCTTCCCTGCACTCCCCCGGCTGTCCACCTGTGCTGCTGCCTCCTTCCAGGCCCTATACATGCCGCATAGGGTTCCCCGGAGTGCACCTAAGATGTGCGTGCGCACACCGGCCCTCCTTTTAAAGTACCGACTCGCCATTTCCAAGAAATGCATCTCAGTATGGCTAAGAGGCAATGAGTATATAAGGCACCCTCCCATTAGGGGAGGTGCCTGTGCATCACATTCATTTAGTCAGTACACCAGTCTTCTAGTGAGTTGTCAGGTCCTGTTATCCCTGTGTCCATGTCCAGTACCTGCCTTCCCATACCTACCTATCCCTGTCGTGCCAACCTGTCCAGCCTGCCTCTGTCACCCTGCCTGTACCTGTCTATATCCAAGTCCGTCTCCTGTCCCATCCTGGGGGTCAGCTGCCATGGTCCCGGTCACTGCCCTGGGAGTGGTACCTGGCGTCCGCCTCGTGCTGGGGGCTTAGTTAAACCTCTCCCACTAAAGGGCAAGTCCAGGTCCCCTCTGTGGTCCAGTGAATCCACTAATGCCACTACACCGGCCACGTGGGTTACAAAATGTCCGATAGGGGAGGTCCCACAACTGAGATCAAGTAATAGAAGATCAGAGGTCAGGTAACGACCATTGTGCATAGTCTGGGGGGGGGAATAGATTCCATGGAGTGAGCTATGCCCCGGACATGAAGTGAGGAACAACCCTAATCCACCAATGAGGCCTGCAATGGAGGACAGTAAGCAAGGACTGCAATGCAAAAATATAGTTTTCGACCATCCTTACCTTTTCTAACTCTGAAATCTTCCTCACCAGCCGCTGCTTGCTCCACTCACCGTAACCTAATGATAGATGGAGGCAGAACATTTCAGGGATGGCAAAATTAGGGATAAAAGAGTGAGGATCATAGAGAGATGGAGAGGACATCGAGCGGAGGGAGTGGATTATGCTTCAGTCCACTATTTCCATTCATTTTCTTCTGAAATCCTTCATCCTTCTGTGGTCGTGGCCGCAGACGCAGTATCCTTCCCATATACCAGTCATCTAAAATGTCTAAAACTGTATTACAGTGCCCCCTTGTGGAAAAATTGTGAAATACAGGCTGCAAAGTGTCACACATTAAAGCACCACTCTGGCGGTTTTATTTAATTTTACCAGTGCGTTAAAAGGAACCTGTCACATTGAAAAATGTTATATGGGGTTAATCTGCAGGTTAATAGCGTTCTGAACCTGCCCGATGCCTGCACTTCGAGCCCCGCTGCCGAGAGGAATTTAACTTCATTCCTCCCGGTTTCAGTCACGGGGGCGGCACCGGTGGGTTCAGTCACCGCTCTGTGTATGGAGAGCGGTAGAGGTTACCACCCAGAGCACTGACTGACAGCCGCTCACATTAGAGGAAGCTGACAGTCAGTGAGGGGAGTGATTGCAGCCGCCGCTCTCCATACACAAAGCAGTGACTGAACTCACTCTGGCACCGCCCCTGTGACTGAAAGCAGAACTCTGCCGGGAGGAATAAAATTTAGATTCCTCCTCACAGCAGGGTTTAATGTGCAGATTCAGAATGCTATTAACCTGCAGATTAACCACATAACTGCATTTTTTCCACGTGACTTGTTCCCTTTAAATGTAAGCTCCCTGTCTTATACTCACCTGCTGCCATTTTCATCTGTTTACAACGTCGCTCCTGTCGGTCTCCGGTGATTTGTGACCTGTCAGCAGCTCCAGTGATTCATGGCGCATGCTAGAGGTCAAAACTCAATACAAGTCTATGAGAGCCTTGTACGTGCTTCGTTCTGGCTTTCATAGAGTTGTATTGAAGGTTTGTAACATAACTTTTCATTTCCATACAGTCAGAAGTAACTTGCACAATATGACGCAACAAATCAGGTCACTCTCTGGGAACAGTGGCACCAATATTGCCGATACGCAGCTGCTGCAGGGGATGAGTATCCACTTATCTTATATAGGGTCCGAAATTCATTAAACTGGGGGTCATCAGTAGTGAACAATCCCTTTAACAAATCTATTTACAGGAAGTCTGTCGGCATGAAATGACTGTGCAAACCAAGCACTTGCTTGATCAGCCAAACAATTCAGTGCACGTTCTGACCGCCTTGCTTTCCATCAGTCCCCGCCGTCCCCTGGCTCCTGTAAAGCCGGAGCTGTCAATCAAGTCAGAAGGCGATAAACAAAGAGTTAGGCAGCTGCACTGACATATTTAGCGATGTCAAAGGTGCCCTGAGCACCCGGGCTTGGTTTGTGCTGACCGAATCCATTTTATCTAAGTGGAGATTACAAACCTTTACCATGAGGATAGATAAATGTGAGAAATCTCAGATGGATGGTTGGGTTACTGGTTATGATCAGCCCGTGCTCAGTGACGGCCAAGAATTGGGCGCGGGGCGGTAAAGACACGAGGAGAGTTACAGCAGCTGCTCACGTCACCCATCGTGATGCATGATTTGTCTAAAATTGTGCCGCCATTGGGAATCAGAGTATCAGAAGCAAAAAGCGCAATGTCTGTATGACGTATTCACCTTTGGATCTGGTGGATGCCGGTGACTGCGCCATCGCTCGGTCCAGGTCGGCTTTCAGACTCTTGTTTTCCTCCTGTAACTCCTTGACCTGTTTGGAGAGTTTCAGTACAGCCGAGTTCAGCGCCTTCTGTCTACTCAGGGAATCCTTACTTTCTGGAGGAGGCCTAACAAGAAACAGACCATGGTTTGTAGACCTTCTAGATGGGTAAAGAGGCTGAGAACGGCACTGAAAGCTACAATTAAAGGGAACCGTCACCAGATTTGGCCCCTATAAGCTGAGGCCACCACCAGTGAGCTCTTATATATAGCGTTCCAGAATACTGTATATAAGAGCCCAGGCCACTCTGTACAACATAAAAAACAGTTATTATACTCACCTAAGGGAGTAGCCCGGTCCGATGGGTGTCACTGCCCTCCGGTCCGGTGCCTCCTCTCTCCGGTCAGATAGGTGTCACTGCTCTCCGATCCGGTGCCTCCTCTCTCCGGTCAGATAGGTGTCACTGCTCTCCGGTCCGGTGCCTCCTCTCTACGGTCCGATGGGTGTCACTGCTCTCCGGTCCGGTGCCTCCTCTCTACGGTCCGATGGGTGTCACTGCTCTCCGGTCCGGTGCCTCCTCTCTACGGTCCGAAGGGTATCACTGCTCTCCGGTCCGGTGCCTCCTCTCTACGGTCCTATGGGTGTCACTGCTCTCCAGTCCGGTGCCTCCTCTCTACGGTCCGAAGGGTGTCATTGCTCTCCGGTCCGATGCCTCCTCTTTACGGTCCGATGGGTGTCACTGCTCTCCGGTCCGGTGCCTCCTCTCTACGGTCCGATGGGTGTCACTGCTCTCCGGTCCGGCGCCTCCTCTCTCCGGTCTGATGGATGTCGCTGCCCTCCGGTCCGGCGCCTCTTCTCTACGGTCTGATGGGTGTCACTGCTCTCCGGTCCGGCGCCTCCTCTCTACGGTCCGATGGGTGTCACTGCTCTCCGGTCCGGCGCCTCCTCTCTACGGTTCGATGGGTGTCACTGCTCTCCGGTCCGGCGCCTCCTCTTTACGGTCTGAAGGATGTCGCTGCTCTCCGGTCCGGCGCCTCCTCTCTACGGTTTTGCGCCTCTTCTCTGCTGTGATTGCCGTCCTCCTTCTACCCAGCTCAGTTCGGATAACATGTCCTACGTCATCCACACAGGCAGACACTGTGGTCCTCTGCAGGTGCACTCTGATCTACCCTGCTCAGGACAGATCAAAATACTATAATGTGCAGGCGTGAGGAAAGGTGGCAGGGCAGATCAAAGAGCACCTGTGCAGGACCGCAATGCTGGCCTGTCTGGATGTCGTAGGACACATCATCCATACTGGGCTGGGTCGAAGGAGGATGGCAATTGCAGCAGAGAGGAGGTGCCGGACCGGAGAGCAGCGACACCCATCAGACCGGAGAGAGGAGGCACCGGACCAGAGAGCAGCGACACCCATCAGACTGGAGAGAGGAGGCACTGGACCGAAGAGCAGAGACACCCATCAGACTGGAGAGAGGAGGCACCAGGCCAGAGAGCAGCGATACCCATCAGACCGGAAAGAGGAGGCACCAGACCAGAGAGCAGCAATACCCATCAGACCGGTGCCTCCTCTCACCGGACCAGAGAGCAGCGACACCCATTAGACTAGAGAGAGGAGGCACCGGACCGGAGAGCAGCGACACCCATCAGACTGGAGAGAGGAGGCGCCCATCAGACCGGAGAGAGGAGGCACCGGATCGGAGAGCAGCGATACCCATCAGACCGGTGAGAGGAGGCACCAGACCAGAGAGCAGCGACACCCATCAGACCAGAGAGAGGAGGCACCGGACTGGAGAGCAGTGACACTCATCAGACCGGAGAGAGGAGGCACCGGACCGGAGAGCAGCGACACCTATCGGATCAGACCGCTCCAGTAGGTGAGTATTAAAAAAGTGTTTTTATGTTCTACAGAGCGGCCTGGGCTCTTATACACAGTATTTTGGAATGCTGTATATAAGGGCTCACTGGTGGTAGCCACAGGTTATAGTCACCAAATCTGGTGACAGGTTCCCTTTAAGGTGGCCGTCCTACATCAACCCTACTTGTGAGAGGTGAAGGCAAGACACATCCCTATATCCAGCCTTCATCGCTTAAGGAATGATCTGCAGATGAATACGGCCCATTCATTCTAGGGGCTGCAGTATCAGGACCATGTCTCTATACCGGAGGCACGCGGCACACCATGCAGACTCGTCCTTCCACGCACCTTTGTAATTCGGCCTCAGCTTTCGCCAACATCATCTGAAGCCTCTGAATCTGTTGAATCCAGAAAAAAAAAAAAGATAACTGTTAAGTAAATTTTTTTATGGCCATGGTCACATATATAAAAATGGTGTCTGCACCGCGGGAGGCAAGGCTAAGGCTTACACCGATGTTTTATAGCCATGGAATACATTCAAAGATCTAGATGGATGAATTATTTCCAAAGATGGACGCGAATATACAATTTTTTTTGTGACCCGTGTATTGCACCGTGGTGTATGGTGACGTACCTCTTCGTAGTAGGTCTCCATCGCGATCCTCATCTCTTCCAGGCTGGTTGTCTTTATGTCCGTCTGGAGCTTGCTATAAAGACAAGAAGGTATTTTTCCTTACACTCCATACCTTAAGGCACTGTCTTTTTCCTTACACTCCATACCTTAAGGCATTGTCTTTTTCCTTACACTCCATACCTTAAGCCACTGTCTTTTTCCATACACTCCATACCTTAAGCCATTGTCTTTTTCCATGCACTCCATACCTTAGGGCATTGTCTTTTTCCTTACACTCCATACCTTAAGCCATTGTCTTTTTCCATGCACTCCATACCTTAAGCCATTGTCTTTTTCCATACACTCCATACCTTAAGCCATTGTCTTTTTCCTTACACTCCATACCTTAGGGCATTGTCTTTTTCCTTACACTCCATACCTTAGGGCATTGTCTTTTTCCTTACACTCCATACCTTAAGCCATTGTGTTTTTCCATGCACTCCATACCTTAAGGCATTGTCTTTTTCCATACACTCCATACCTTAAGCCATTGTCTTTTTCCTTACACTCCATACCTTAGGGCATTGTCTTTTTCCTTACACTCCATACCTTAAGGCATTGTCTTTTTCCTTACACTCCATACCTTAAGCCATTGTCTTTTTCCATGCACTCCATACCTTAAGGCATTGTCTTTTTCCTTACACTCCATACCTTAAGCCACTGTCTTTTTCCATACACTCCATACCTTAAGCCATTGTCTTTTTCCATGCACTCCATACCTTAGGGCATTGTCTTTTTCCTTACACTCCATACCTTAAGCCATTGTCTTTTTCCTTACACTCCATACCTTAAGCCATTGTCTTTTTCCATGCACTCCATAACTTAAGCCATTGTCTTTTTCCATACACTCCATACCTTAAGCCATTGTCTTTTTCCTTACACTCCATACCTTAGGGCATTGTCTTTTTCCTTACACTCCATACCTTAAGGCATTGTCTTTTTCCTTACACTCCATACCTTAAGCCATTGTCTTTTTCCATGCACTCCATACCTTAAGGCATTGTCTTTTTCCTTACACTCCATACCTTAGGGCATAGTCTTTTTCCTTACACTCCATACCTTAAGCCATTGTCTTTTTCCTTACACTCCATACCTTAGGGCATAGTCTTTTTCCTTACACTCCATACCTTAGGGCATTGTCTTTTTCCTTACACTCCATACCTTAAGGCATTGTCTTTTTCCTTACACTCCATACCTTAGGGCATTGTCTTTTTCCTTACACTCCATACCTTAAGGCATTGTCTTTTTCCTTACACTCCATACCTTAAGGCATTGTCTTTTTCCTTACACTCCATACCTTAAGGCATTGTCTTTTTCCTTACACTCCATACCTTAAGGCATTGTCTTTTTCCTTACACTCCATACCTTAAGGCATTGTCTTTTTCCTTACACTCCATACCTTAAGGCATTGTCTTTTTCCTTACACTCCATACCTTAAGCCATTGTCTTTTTCCTTACACTCCATACCTTAAGGCATTGTCTTTTTCCTTACATTGCTTCTCCAGCTTCAGAATCTTCTGTTTCAGATTATTCACAACCTGTAATAAAAAAAGAGAATTTTGTTTACTTACCGTAAATTCTTTTTCTTATAGTTCCGTCATGGGAGACCCAGACCATGGGTGTATAGCTACTGCCTCCGGAGGACACACAAAGTTACTACACTCAAAACGTGTAGCTCCTCCCTCCTAGCATATACACCCCCTGCTAGCCAGTCCTAGCCAGTTTAGTGCAAAAGCTGAAGGAGGACATCCACCCACAAGAAGAGACAGAGTAAAATCCGGAAGAACCGGAACCTCTGTCTACAACAATAACAGCCGGTGAAGACACACGGAACAAGAAGCCTGCCAACAGGCAAAAGGGAGGGTGCTGGGTCTCCCATGACGGAACTATAAGAAAAAGAATTTACGGTAAGTAAACAAAATTCTCTTTTTCTTTATCGTTCCTATGGGAGACCCAGACCATGGGACGTTCAAAAGCAGTCCATGGGTGGGAATAAACAGACAACTGAGAAGCAGGCAAAACCCAACTTCACAAATGGGCGACAGACGCCTGAAAGATGCGTCTGCCGAAGCCCGCGTCTGCCAAAGCATGAGCATGCCTTGGATAGAGCTTCGAAAAAGTATGCAGATTAATTCGAGCTGCAGTCTGACAGACCTACTGAGCCGTAGCCTGGAGCCTGAAAGCCCAAAAGGCACCGACAGGTCTGATCAAATGTGCTCTGATCCCCGGCGGGGAAGGCACTTGAGTACACTTGTCAGGCCTCGGGAATGGCCGACCTAAGCCAACGAACCAGGGTCGGCTTAGATGCCGAGAGACCGCTACGCTGACTAGCAGTCAGCACCCGAGAGAGGTGCACTGCCTAATAACGGCGGTGCAAAACACATAGATCCGGAGCGCCCGCACCAGATCCAGGATATGCAACGCTTCCTCAAGCGATGAACAGGAGCCGGACAAAAGGAAGGCAGGAAAATTGCCCCGGAAAAGGTGGAAGCAGTAACCACCTCAGGGAAAAAAAGTCCGGAGTCGGACGGAGACCACCTTGTCTTGATGCAAAAGACGAAAAAAGGGGGTGACTCCGAAAGAGTGCAGCCAGAACTCTCTGGCGGGAAATTATAGCCACTAGAAAGACTACTTTCTGTGAAAGATGAAACAAAGAAACCTCCCTAAGAGGCGCAAAGGGGGGTTTCCGGGAACCGGGAGGACCGGATTAAGGTCCCAGGGCTCAATAGGCCGCCGGAAAGGCGGAATAATGTGAGATGCGCCCTGAAAGGAGCGCACCGGAGCCAGCCGGACGATATGCCGCTGGCACATACTGACAGAGCCGAGACCTGTCCGTTAATGAGGGATAGTCCTAGCTGAAGACCGGACTGTGGACAGGAGGGTCGGCAAGGCTAAAAAGGTCAAAGGACACTTTGAAGCTCGAGTCATAGCGGAGATGACTTCAGGAAGGATACCAGAAGTCGCCAAGATCCATGACTCAAGAGTTACGCCGTCAATCTGAGAATCCAGAAATCTGACGGAAAAAACAGACCTTTTGAGAAAAGGTCTGGACGGACCGGAAGATGCCATGGCAACCGAACGGACAGAAGGAGCAGGTAAGGGTACGAAGCCTGCCTGGGTCAGTCTGGGAATGAGAATGACCCGACGGCCCCCTTAACTGATCTTGCGCAGGACTCTGGGCAAGAGGTAGAGACGAAGCTGGGACCAAACATGAACCAGCGTGTCTACCGCAACTTGAGGATTGTGGACCACGGTTGGACAGCTGAAATAGTCCGCCTCGCAGTTTTCACATCTAGGATGTGGGCTGCGGATACGGTGGACTAGGAGTCCCTTGTCCACTGAAGAATGATAAGCCGCCAAGATTGCCAGGCGGCTGAGTGTCCCGCACTGGAAGTTGATGTAGGAAAACGCTGTCACGTTGTCCGACTGGACTCGAATGTGCCTAGCCGCCAACAGATGGTGAAGGCTTAGAGAGCTAGAAATACAGCTCTGATTTCCAGCACATTGATCCAGAGGGCTGATTCGGACAGAGTCCAACGCCCTGCGCTCCACGGTGGAGATATACTGCTCCCAAGGCGGAAAGACCAGCATCCTGGTGAGGATCACCCGGGACGGGGCCAGGAATCCCTGAGACAGAGTGGCCGAAATCACCACTGCAACGAGCCTCTGGACAGTGGCGAAGCCACCACTCCGTGGAAGGAGGGAGGTCGCGTGTACAGCGGAAAAACTCCAGTCTCAGAGGACGCAGGAGAAACTGGGCAAGGAATCGCTTTCCTTGACGCCACCGTCTGACCAGCACCTTATTTGGTGTCTGATAGAACGACGTCGACCGCCAGAGGAGGGACTACTGATCGACCAAGAGCAGTTTCACAAGTGCCGACAGAGTCTCGAATTGCGTCCTTGAGAACCTTTGGGTCGAAGTCAGAGTGGACTTGGACAGAATGACAAGCCACCCGAATAGGTAAGAGTGGCGAGAGTAAGCGAAGTACTCTGCTAAGAGTCCGCACTGGATGAAGCCCCGAGAAGAAGGCCGTCCAGGGCAAACGATCACTGCCAATCTCTAGGGGTGCAGGACCCTAATCACAGCAGCCCTAATGAGAATACTCGAGGGGCCGTGGCTAACCCTAAGGGAAGAGCCACGAATTGGACCACTCCGATGGCAAAACGTAGTCAACGCTGGTGTGAAACTGCGATTGACCCCTGTCGAAAGGCATCTCTGATGCCGATGGCTGCTAGGGAATCTCCTTGGGTTTTTGATTGATCCGGTGAAAAACACACGGAACAAGACCGAGACTCCATGTGAAAACGCCACACCTGACCATGCTTGAAAAGCTAAAGATCCAGGTCGGAAGGCACCGCCCTCTTCGGGGACTAGAAATAGATTTAAGCAAAAATCTCAGAACCGTTCCCAGTCGGGAACCGGTACAATTACTCCATTGGCCTGCAAGAAATGCTACGGCCTGTGAGAAGGCGGCGGCCTTGGAGCCGGGAGGAGTTGACAGAAAAAAAATCTGTTTGGCGGGTGGACAGAATTCCACCCTGTAGCCATGGGAGATATAATCCCGCCCCCACTGAACGGAGACGTGGTAGAACCATACGTCACCAAGTGGAGAGAGCCTGCCACCGACCAAGGAGGTGGTTGGCGTGGCTAGATAGCTCGGAGGAAGCTGACTCCGTGGTAGCAACTCCTGCGGCCTTCTGAAGACGCAGCTGCAAGCCATTTGGTGCTATGAACCAAAACCGAGCTAGATGACGATCAGATGGACGAACGGAAACCACCAAAACCTCAACTGATTCCTGTCCTGGACAGGTTCCCTGGTTTAGGTTTGTGGCAAGGAAGAACTCTCCCCGCCAAGGGCTTCCTGAATTTCATCCGGTTGGTTCCGAAGAGACTGGTCCCACCACAGGGGAGCCCAGCAAGGAACCCCTAAAGAGGCATCTGCTTTCCATTTCCGAAGCCACAGGAGCCTGCGGATAGCGAGGAAAGTAGCCAAGACCACCGCCGTGCGGTGTCCTGCATTGCATGCATAGGATGAAAAGACTGAAGTCTGGAAGTTCAGGCAACCGTCTTGGGCATAGAGTCCCTGTGAGGGAATGCATCTCCTCCAGACAAGCAGAGAAGGTACAAAAGAACCGCACTGCTGTAAAGCTGAGGAAAACGAAGCTGCTGCCGCCCCAATACCGACTTGGCCCAAAGGACAACCGGGCGGACCGCAAAACCTTAAGTGAGGAGCTATCAGCCACTGACATAACGGTCCGGGCTGAGCCACCTGAGGTGAATGAGCCCACTTCTTGACCACCATTGGTTGACAGGGGAAACACATTCCTCAGAATCACGCTTCATGGGAAGCGACTGTCAGAGCGGACCCTGGGCTTGGTCACAGGGGCCTGAAAACTGGAGTGGTTAAGGAACACACTTTGTGTTCTCCTAGGTAAGGTAACTCCGGCGGATTGGGGTCCAGTACAAAATTAATGTACCGTGGGATCCTTATAGAGGTGCTGTCAGCCCCTGATACAACTATCCGGGCTGAAAGTCTGGACACCGGAGGGGCCACGTTTGGCGAATGAGTACACTCCTTGACCACCTATGATGGGAGGGGGAAACAGGCAGCAGAACCCCGCTTTGGGGTCTGCAGGACAGGCTGTGAGCTTGGACGCAGCAGGGTGAATGTGAGACGCAGGTTGCCAGGGTCCTGGGGGGTGATAGCTCCGTCCAGCAGGGTCCTGCAAAAGGGCTGCGGATGGAGACCGGTCTCCTGCAAAGCAGTGAGAACCGTGTTGGCTCCGACTTCAAGCCAGAGCCCCAGCATGGGATGGTGAAGGAGCGCGGCATGAAAGGGATACAGCCCTGAAATCAACCTTAACAGCAGCCCCGCAGTGGGGTGTGAAGGGACATGCCGGGAGTCCAGACTGGACCCGCTTTTCTTCCAAATCTTTGTCCAAAAGGAAAAATCAAAAATCAAAATCAGAGAATGCATGTGTGTGTGAT
>NC_134359.1:267551642-267586642 GCF_048569485.1 Anomaloglossus baeobatrachus
AGCACTAAATCAGCGCAGACGTCCTTATGGTAAAGTGCCGTCCCCTCGTTGTGTATAGTCCAATTAACTGACAGTATGGTGCCACATCTGTCCAGAACATGACCGATAATAGTAACGCATACCACTAGACCCATCCACTAGTGGGATCCATTAAATAACATTGCATATGGTACTGCATATGTGCCAGTTTCTAAAGTTATTCAATGGAGCCCACTAATAAAGGGATCTGGTCAAACTACCTTCACCAACTGCCATTTTTCAAATATAGGGTTAAAAAAATATTAAAAAGGCCAAATGCATGTGCTTGTTTACGTGGCAAAGAGGGAATAAGGGTCATGGGACCGTTACATGTTTTTACATTTTTACAGTATTAGACCAAGACGACACCTAACAATTGATCAGCAGTACCGAGCCATTGTGAGGGTTCACACAGGATGTTCTCAGAGGGAAGTGACCGCTGAGCTTAGAGCATCACAGAGTGTCATCAGCAGGTTGTACAGATATACAGAGAGACTGGAAGAGTCATAGAAAGGCAGAGAAGTGGATGTCCTTTGACTACATCTCACACTGATGAAAGATTCATTGTGAACAATGCCCTTCGGAACTGGATGATGAATGTCACAAAACTCCAAGTACATTAAAGGAGGTGAGAGGCACCAAGTGTCACATCAGACCATTCGAAACCATTAACATCAGCGTGGTCCGCGTGCTAGACAACTTGCAATGATACCTGACTGCACCATCAGGTACAGGTGTCATCTACACTGGATGAGGGACCAGTGGGCCTCAGTGCTGTTTACCGATGAAAGTTGATTCAAGCTTAGCAGAAATGAAGGCCGCCAATAATGTTGGAGACGTCAAGGAGAGCACTATGCATCAGCCACTGCTGTCACCAGACGAGCCTTTGGTGGTGGTGCTGTTACAGTGAGGGCTGGTGTGTCTACTGAGTACAGAATGGCCCTACACTGTATGACTGGAACAGTGACAGCCCCTACTGCTGGAATATCATCATTATTCCAGTCATTGTGCCTCTGCATGAACAACACCGGCCTAATTTCATCTTCATGGACGACAATGTCCCAGCTCATCGAGGTTGCATCATTAGGGAATGGCTGCTGGAGACTGGAAAACCTCAAATGGAGTGGCTGCACTTTCTCCAGACCTGAATCCCATAGAAAACCTATGCAATCAGATGAGTCGTAACCCTATACCCCAGAACCTCAATGACCTGAGGGCTGCTCTTCAAGAATAGTTGGATGCCATGCCTCTGCAGACAGTATTTTCACTTGTGGCCAGCAGGAGGCATCGTTGTCATATGTAATTGATGCACAAGGCCACACAACAAGTTATTGAGACACTGACATCTGTGGGGGGGTATACCCACCACTGGAGTTGGGTTTTGGTTCAATAAATTGTTTGAGATGAGGAAATCCCCATTGCTGCTTTCACTCAAATGCCTGATTTTTATGATAAAGTATTACTATAGTGTGAACTTTTTACGGAAATTTTACCTGAAAGCCAAATATCCCGAACTTTTTGTGAGTATAGTATGTAGTACTTTTATAAGGAATAAGCTAATAAAGTGTAATGACATTCAATATTTTTTATGTATACAGTGCCTATAAGTAGTATTCAACCCCCTGCAGATTTACCAGGTTTACACATTCGGAATTAACTTGGCATTGTGACATTTGGACTGTAGATCAGCCTGGAAGTGTGAAATGCACTGCAGCAAAAAAGAATGTTATTTCTTTTTATTTTTTTTTTAAATTGTGAAAAGTTTATTCAGAGGGTCATTTATTATTCAACCCCTCAAACCACCAGAATTCTGTTTGGTTCCCCTAAAGTATTAAGAAGTATTTCAGGCACAAAGAACAATGAGCTTCACATGTTTGGATTAATTATCTCTTTTTCCAGCCTTTTCTGACTAATTAAGACCCTCCCCAAACTTGTGAACAGCACTCATACGTGGTCAACATGGGAAAGACAAAGGAGCATTCCAAGGCCATCAGAGACAAGATCGTGGAGGGTCACAAGGCTGGCAAGGGGTACAAAACCCTTTCCAAGGAGTTGAGCCTACCTGTCTCCATTGTTGGGAGCATCATCCGGAAGTGGAAGGCTTATGGAACTACTGTTAGCCTTCCACGGCCTGGACAGCCTTTGAAAGTTTCCACCCGTGCCGAGGCCAGGCTTGTCAGAAGAGTCAAGGCTAACCCAAGGACAACAAGGAAGGAGCTCCGGGAAGATCTCATACCAGTGGGGACATTGGTTTCAGTCAGTACCATAAGTAACGTACTCCACCGCAATGGTCTCCGTTCCAGACGAGCCCGTAAGGTACCTTTACTTTCAAAGCGTCATGTCAAGGCTCGTCTACAGTTTGCTCATGATCACTTGGAGGACTCTGAGACAGACTGGTTCAAGGTTCTCTGGTCTGATGAGACCAAGATCGAGATCTTTGGTGCCAACCACACACGTTGACGTTTGGAGACTGGATGGCACTGCATACGACCCCAAGAATACCATCCCTACAGTCAAGCATGGTGGTGGCAGCATCATGCTGTGGGGCTGTTTCTCAGCCAAGGGGTCTGGCCATCTGGTCCGCATCCATGGGAAGATGGATAGCACGGCCTACCTGGAGATTTTGGCCAAGAACCTCCGCTCCTCCATCAAGGATCTTAAGATGGGTCGTCATTTCATCTTCCAACAAGACAACGACCCAAAGCACACAGCCAAGAAAACCAAGGCCTGGTTCAAGAGGGAAAAAATCAAGGTGTTGCAGTGGCCTAGTCAGTCTCCTGACCTTAACCCAATTGAAAACTTGTGGAAGGAGCTCAAGATTAAAGTGCACATGAGACACCCAAAGAACCTAGATAACTTGGAGAAGATCTGCATGGAGGAGTGGGCCAAGATAACTCCATAGACCTGTGCCGGCCTGATCAGGTCTTATAAAAGACAATTATTAGCTGTAATTGCAAACAAGGGTTATTCCACAAAATATTAAACCTAGGGGTTGAATAATAATTGACCCACACTTTTATGTTGAAAATGTCTTAAAATTTAACTGAGCAACATAACTTGTTGGTTTGTAAGATTTATGCATCTGTTAATAAATCCTGCTCTTGTTTGAAGTTTGCAGGCTCTAACTTATTTGCATCTTATCAAACCTGCTAAATCTGCAGGGGGTTGAAGACTACTTGTAGGCACTGTATATATATATATATATATATATATATATATATATATAGTAATATTATATGGAATATGGTAATAAAGTGTACTGATATACTACGTTCATGTACGGTACTATTATATAGCATATGTTAACAAAAATTGCTAAAATATTATAATAAAGACAATTCGTATAAAATGTAATTAAAACATTTTGATCAGAATATAACCCAATGTAGGTAACGACAGCTGGATATGCGGAAAGTGATCTTGAAGGAAATCTGTTTACTAGGAAATCCCAAGTGACATTAAAGCATCTCCTAAATATGGAAATAACTTAGAATATTTATGGCTTCAATTCCCTAAAAGTACAGAAGATATCAGAAAGCTGAGCGTGTGCCAGAGAAACGGAGTAATCTAAAATCCTCCATCATATGACTTGTGGGATAAATGATAAATATTCACACGCTGATTATTAGTGCTGCTCTATACATATTACCATGAATCTCCAAAAGACCCCCACAAAATAGTGTGAGCGGACCATCTATCCGTGGGAGTCAAAGTAACGTAGAAACCAATAATTTAATTAAATAATTTAAAAATAATCTCCTCTACAGTTATCAGGATATGTAAAGTGCATTGACAGACAGGGTTTCCTTCTAAAGGTAGTATAGGGTATCATATAATGCATGGGACCCCACAGGTAACTAATCACATAATAACCTAAATGCTGCAAATAAATAGGATCAATATATCAAAAATAGATATAAATGAAAGAGATCAATATCTCATAATAGAATAATTGTCAATATAACATGTAAATAGAATAATATCTATTGATGGATCAATACCCAGTATTAAAGATCAAGCACTGATAGTATAAAAATCTAACCAGCGACAGTTAAATAATGTCAGTAAGCAATTTATGTAAAGTGCTGAGAGCAAGACAGCAAACAAAATGAAGTAATATGTTCAATACAGGGTATGTAGGTTACCTGATGTCAGGCCAATTAGTCCTGTATAGCTCCTTTCCTGACGCGCGTTTCGTCACGTGTGTGACTTCCTCAGGGGTGAGTGTGTAACCCTGTATTGCACTTATTACTTCATTTTGGTTGCTGCCTTTCACTCAGCACTTTACATAAATTGCTAAAAAAGGTAGAGAATACTGCAGGACACTTTTGCAAAGCAGTCACACCCAAAAGAGAGAAGCAAGAAGACAGAAGAACACGCAATCATACTCACCAGATGCCAAATGGGATGACCTGCAGTGGAACGCACACCCACGCACATCAGATCGCACATCCACACACATCAGATCACACACCCACACACATCAGATCGCACACCCACACAAATCAGATCACACACCCACACACATCAGATCACACACCCACACACATTAGATCGCACACCAACAAACATCAGATCGCACACCCACACACATCAGTTTGCACATTCACACTCCCCACATATGGCGATACCAATTGCTTTGTTCCCGCAGGGGAAGATGGGATGCAGTGCAGTGGAGTGCGAGGACCTGCGGTAGAACGTATGAAGGACCTGCGGTGGAACACATCTATGCATTCCACAGCAGGTCCTCTATGCATTCCATCGCAGGTCCTCGCACTCCACTTCACTGTGTCCCATCTTCCCCTGCCAGCTGGAAGCAATCGCCGAATGTGGTGAGAGTGTGTCTGCGATCTGATATGTGTGTGTGATATGATGCTGTGGGTGTGCGATATGATATGTGTGTGTGATATGATGCTGTGGGTGTGCGATCTGATGTGTGTGATCTGATGTGTGTGGTTTTGTGATCTGATGTGTGTGGGTGTGAGATCTGATGTGTGTGTGTGGGTGTGTGATCGGATGTGTGTTGGTGTGTGATCTAATGTGTGTGGGTGTGTGATCGGATGTGTGTTGGTGTGTGTATGAGTGTATGTGTGATCTGATGTATGTGTATGAGTATGAGTGTGTTATCAGATGTATATGAGTGTTGGCTAAAAGCAGGAGAGGACTGCATGGGTCATACCTGTTGGGAGCACCAGCTGAAGATAGCATGAGGACCTGGGAGCATGCACACGTCCGGGGTCTGGTAAGTATGATTCTCCTGGGAAGGGGCGGCTGCTTTTTTGGGGACCTAAGCTTTCCCCAATTGTCTCTCCCCGAGAATAAGCCCTACCCTGAAAATAAGCCCTAGTGCAGTTTTTGGTGCAACAAAATAATATAAGACAGTGTCTTATTTTTGGAGAAACACGGCAGAATGTTTGTGCTGAAAGTTGTCTTAGTGTATCATGGTTAGCCAGTTAGTTCCATAAAGATGCAAAACATTCTCGTATCCTCCATATATTTTACCCGTAGCAACATAGTGTATCATGAAATTACATGCGTGTTATTGAAGTATAAAAAGTAAAATTATCTCCAGTATTGTACCTAAACCTTAATCTTCTACCTTTCTTCAAATGTTTATTTCCTTACTGTACTAATGGCCCTTGTAAAAAAAAAAAACCCAAATACTTTAATAGGAGATTTATTGGGTGTCATGCATTTTTAATCATGAAATTATACTGAAGAAAGATCCTAAAAACTATCCAGAAACAGCACTTATCCAGTTTATCTAATTGAGTTTTGTTTGCAGATGTCTAATTACACTAATGGGAAGCTAAAACTGCTTTTTCATTTTTTTTCTTGTGTCTGGAAATTATTTTTTAATCACATTTAAGCTGTAATAAGTTATATCAGCTAATCAGCAAAACATCAGAACCTGGCTTATTGGCAGCAACTTTTAGGACGCCAGTTTCCACAGCAGCACCTGAAACGGCTAAGCAACACGTTCATGGAAACACAAGTTTTGTCTGACAATCTTTATAAATTTGTTCGAAACATATATTATGATAAAATCTGCCTATATATTTGAAACCTTACAATTTTAATAATTCTTATTACGAATTTTTGCTTACAACTAAAAGGAACAGTAATGGGGACCTCATTTATGCCATTTTATGGTAACGTGCTTCTGAAGTTGCATTCATGTGAAATATAATTGATCAGCTTTTTAATTAACCTTACAGTACAAACAAGATTATCCAGGAATTGACAGCAGTTAAAAAGGCTTATCACAGACATTATATATTTCAAGTAAAAGAGACAGTAATGGGGTCTCATTTATGCCAGATGATTGAAAATTACTAATGTCACATATTGTATAAGTGGATATTATCCCATAATAAAACTATGCAAACTATAGCAGGAATTTAGGGCTCCACGGATATTCACTCTTCATCTGTACAAAAAAAATTTCAATTTGCTAAAGGGAATATTAGAAATATGAATAAGTAGTTGAAGTTTAATAAAAAAAGTTTTTTAAAAATCATTAATACTATTTTGCATCTGTCAGTGCCATCACTATGCAAGAGTCTAATAAGTGGAACAGAAAGCGTTGGGTGAGCATGTAATAAAAGACAAGCTGCTTCCAATAAATGGTTTTACTCTGTCAGCACTCCCAGCCTAGGAGTGCCAACGCTCTCCCCAGCTCACTTCAGCTATCCCCGCTGTCTTTGCCCGACCTTGCGGCTCCCAGGTTCCACATGTACTCCTCTCGGTGCCCCTGCTCTCTGTGTGCCAGAGGTGAGACCATTTCTTCGCTGTCCTCGCCTACTCCTCACTGCCCACTACGTCCTCTGGCTCCCAAGGCCTGCACATGCACAGTAGGGCACTAGGGAGTGTGCTTAGGGCGTGGCTCCGCTGTTCTCCATTTTCTTAAAGGGCCAGCGCGACTTCACCTGGAAATGCCTCCCGATCCCCGCCATGAGGCACAATGCATATGTGGCGCCTCTGAGGCTTCAGTTGTCACAGGGTTCATACCAGGTAAGGAGGAAGTCATTGCCGGTAACCACCACAATCCACACATAGTCAACTTGGAGGTGAGCTGGTTAATTAAGTGGGTGGGTGGAGCGAGCAGCACAGAGAGAGAGGGAAGTAGAGAGTCAATAGTTTCACGACAGTCTAGGACAGACAAGGAACAAGTGAGACGTGGGGAGAACACGGTCACTGAGGGGAGAGCTGCGTCATAGCTCCCTCAGGACCAAGCGCACAGAAAGAAGGGTGCGGAACCCTAGGCTGGTGGGCACTTCACGTCCCACCAGCAGAATCCGCCGGGCAGAGGATTTCAAGTCTTCTGGCCAACACAAAGTGCCCGGGGCACAGCAGCATACTAAAGCCAGGAGTTGTGATAAAAGAACGACACCAGTATTGGATTCGTGCTGCCTGCCATACGGGACAGAAACAGAGACAAGGGTGCAAGTAGGAGGGACTCATAGAAAGAAACACCGGTTCTGGCCTCCGAACTATCCGGAATAAGCTGGATCCCATAACAGTAGAGTCCAGCAGTCCAAAGTGATCCAAATCTCAGTGAGTAAAGAAGTTTGATTGCAACCCCTGTGTCACTCCCTTTCTTCACCGCCTCTAACCCTGCGCTCTGCTGAAAGATTACTACTACTCACAACCTCCCTGGGGCCTGAGCTCTGCCTGTGGAGAGCTGCACCAACCAAGCTGCGCTACCATCTGCCCCAGAGGATACCTCCCGCAGCAGCAGCTCCTATTTTAGCTGCACACCACAGGCAGCATCACGAATAACTACTATCCCCATCATCCCCCATTTTCTTGACACCGCCGGGGTCGTGGAGCTGAGCCTAGCTGCTGTGACATCCCACTTCCTGCACCAACCCGGTGACGAGTAGCCCCCCAGACCCCGTGGGTGTGTCGCGGGCGGAGGAGGGGGGGACGCCGCGCTCTCCCACTGCTTGGGTCCGGCTGCCGCTGCGGCTGCTGCGGCCTGCTGCTGCTGCTGCTCGGTGGCTCGAGCGATGGGCCGGATCCCGGGGACTCGAGCGGCGCTCCTCGCCCGTGAGTGAAAGGGGATTGGGTTTTGGGATAGTTTATTGTCCGTGACGCCACCCACGGTTGTGGTGATTAAGTGGACACCACCGCTGCTCTGTCTGGGGAGCCCGGGAGTGATGGTATGGAGCAGCCAGTTGTTGATTTACCCCTCCGTGGGTAGGGGTTTTGGTGGTCCCGGGGCCCAGTGATGGGGTTGGTATGGTGGACAGGCGGGGATGGGGCTTGCGGAGGTGCAGGGGCGCAGGGGCAGCGCTGTGTCGCACGGCACGGAGGTACTCACTCAGCCAGTAAACACGACACAGTTCTCGGTAAACAAACGGCTGGTTGGACGGGTCCCTCGAACGGTTACGGTGCTGCTGTTCCCTGCAGTTAGCGGTGACGGTCTATTCCCTGCACCTATGTAAAGTCTTTTTGGTAGCGATGGGTTGTTAGGAGACAGAGGTCCCCTTCACTGATGGATTTGGCAAATTATGGCGACTCCTAGCCTTGCCGGGATCTGAAAGGCCCCTGCCCTGGTGCTGACTGTTCTTCGTATACTGCTCCGGTACCGCCGGGTCACCACCCATCCGCGGTCCTTCCAGCAACCTACAAGCAGTCCCCCTGCAGACTATCACCGCCGTCTGCTGACCTTGCTGTCTCAGTCCGGGGCACACACCCGGACCAACTGCAGGCTTTCTTAACTGTCACTTTTCTGTCGCCACTCTTACTGTCCTCCTTTACCACTTCCTTCTACTTCCTCCTCCTAAACTGCACTCCTTCTCAGACTCTAGTCTGACTTCTACTTCAACTCTCTCAGATCTGCCTGGTTTTCCCGCCTCCAGGGCTGTGAACTCCTCGGTGGGCGGAGCCAACCGCCTGGCCCACCCCCTGGTGTGGACATCAGCCCCTAGAGGAAGGCAACAAGGATTTTAGGTTAGCCTAGGTGTACCTGCCGGGAATGTGGGGTGCATGTGATGTTGTGACCTGTGACCCCTGGCTTGCCCAGGGCGTCACAGGTGCATCCCATATAAGGCATCCTCCCCCTTTAAGTGGTGCCTGTTCAATGTATTTCCATAGCTAGTCTGCCCATACTAGTTTTCAGGTTCCCCATGTTCCCCGTCCGCACTCTGTATAGGTCTGTGACTCTGTCTCTGTGTTCGTTTACTAGTGCCCATGTTCCCGTCTGTGTCCATCTTCTTTCCTCCAGTTCCTGCGAGCATCTACCGCCTGCCTGTTACCACTAGTACCAGCCAGTCCCGGACTGCACCTGCCTTATCTGCTCCAGTTTTAGGTCTCTGTCGTGTGGCTCCAGCTGCCAAGGTATCGGGATCTCCCGGTGCTGCCTCCTGGCGGACACTTACCAGCGTGTGTACCTGCTGCCACCTCTGGTGGTAGTAGTAAAGATTTGGTAGTCGCCCAGGTCTGCTTCTCCTGGTTAGTGAACGGTACCTTTGACCAGTGGACCCACTTCTGCCTTGTCCGGTTACCTTGGCATGACAAATGTTTTTTTGACCACTGCCTCATTCAAATAGGTGACACAGGACCCTTATTGGTAGATATCCCAATGGGTCCCTGTAGATAGGTGATTGTTGTTCATGCTCCAAGCCATTCAAAGGGAACCTGTTAGCTGATAAATGCTGGCCAATCCATGGATAGCATGTATCAGCCACTGGCTGTATGATTGTAAGAGGGTGACCAGTGCCTTGCTGCCTCCGAATATGTCATTGTGAATCAGCTTATTTTAGTGAAAGATGTTCTTCATGTATGTGTGTTAATGTATTGTATTTTTCTTACATGTGTTTCTTCTGGGTAATTTGGCCGGCTACTACTAGGTGTCACTGGGTTCCTGATCCCTTAGTGCAGAGGGAGTGACAGGACGGCAAGGGTTAAACTGGGAGAGTACGGTTCCCAGCACAGGAGGAGATATAGGGCAGAAATTTCCTGGTACAAGGCAGATAGGGAGTAGGATCAAGTAAGGAAAGGACCTGTAGGGTTGGATGAAGCAGAGTGGAGTCGGGTGGGTTGGAGGTGTCAGGCAAAGAAAGAAGAAAGGAGTAAAGAAGATTGCAGTGAGGTGTGAGCCCTTCAGCGGCGAGGCGTAATCCCAGTATGAAGGTAGTAAAGGAGGAGAGCGTCCCTTTTCCCGGGAAGGATAGGATAAACTTGGTGGCTGTAGCTGCAGGGTTGGGTTTGGTTTGGAAAAGAATGCCTGTAAACTATATCAATGAAAAGTCTGTCTTTAAGTAATGAAAACTGTGCGCTAACCATTTGTTCAGTAAAGTTGTTGCAGTTTTAACCGGTGGTGGACTCGTTTCTGACATTGCAATGTGCGAAGCCCCTTGTAGTGAACGGGATCCTGAGAAGTCAGCTGAAGACCCAGACCTGCAGCTGCAGACAGGTACCACCTCCACACCCACTCCATACACCACTCTGCCCCCAGTGTCTGCACTGTGCCGGGGTGGGTTGAGTAAGACCACAACCCTCGCACACGACTGCCCCTCCCTGGCACTTTACACATGCTGCCCATGGTACTGCATGAGCTGCTTTCAGAGCATTGTGCAGGCTCAATACTAAGTCTACCACTCTCACATACGGTAGTATTATATGGACGCATATATTTACCATTGAGCCAATACACCGATCTGTGCCAGTAGATCATGTAGGAGCTGCACACTATATCGCGACATGGACTCTCATTGATCACCCCCACATACAAGTCCCTATAAGATTAAAAAAATTGTACTAAATGATAGTTACGCTATAAATACCCATAGGCACCATTTATTTTGGTACATTGCAGTCAACCAGAATTTTTTTTATAACAGCAAGCCAAGAGTTAAAGCAAAATCTCTGCCTATGTACAGCTGTCTAATTTTGTAGAGCGATTGTTCTTATAAACAGAATTTGGAACATTTAATTGAATCTAGGTATGGACAGCTAATCACTTAGATACATCACATTGGGTTATTTTTGCATAATGCGCCTTATTTTTCTGTGGGATAGAGGAAATGAAACTTGACAATCTGTTCCAACCATGAAGTGGTCAGCCGTAATGTAAGAGACAAAGCAGAAATACTGAGAATCAGCAAAATAATGGCAAGGCAATTGTTATGCATGTACCTCACTCACACCCACGGGTAACGGAAAAGGGAAGGGGCAGCCGCACCCAACTGGTCCACTGGTGGACACAGACCGAAAAGGGCACCTGTGTAAGAACAATATGTGGTCCCTTTACAGTCCAATAACTCATCAAAATGCACAAGTTTGCCTGCTTTGAAGGTAGTAATGGGCCCTCTTAACCCTTGGCCCCTGATATGTTCACCCCTGAACTTGGCCGTGTACTGATTATAAGACCCTAGCTATACAACTAACAGAACCACTTTAGACCTTGCTCCCTAAAAGGCCGTCTAGGGGTTTCTCACGCCTCCTGAGGGACCAGAGGGGAAGCCTACAAGAGGCGAAGAAGGTGTGCAGGAACAAACAGAAACCCCAATGTGAGGTAAACTGAAATAACCCTAGACACAATAAAACCCAAGGGGCTAAATGATATGATCAGTTTTAAACCGTTTTTATTGTGATTAAACATTTGGCTCATGGTCTGCATTGGAATTAGTTTTAGGGGGCTCTTCATGGCTGTTTACCATTTGTCGTTTTAAGTTTTCTTAACATATTCTTTTAATATATTGTTTGTTTCAGTCATGGCTGCTTATATCTATCTATGCTGGAAACGCTGGGACAAGAAGAGGTTCATGGACTAATGGTTTTAACATCATAATCTGGATAACAACGGACTCTACAGTGTCTGCATATCAGGATCGTCTGTATATTAATAATGTCCTGCTTTGACATATGATCGTTATTGTTATCCTGGATATATTTCTGCCCTTCTATTTGCCCCATTCAAATATGGTGGATTTGGCACCATTCTGTGCGCACATGGAGCTCTGATCACTCCTCCCCTCTGTGTCCGGTGATCACATGGGTGCTGGGATGCGCGCATGCGCAGGCCCGCTTCCTGAACGCCGGACACATTGGAGGATGGGCATCGGTTCTTCAGGGCGCGCCGCAATAGGATGGTGAGTAATGCTCCCTCACGATATAAGCAGTCTTGATTGTCACTCTTGCACCTCACCGATGAAGCGGGTGGCGAAACGCGTCTGAGGTGCGGGGCGGCATATCAGGCAGGCTGCGATTTCTTATCCTGGTGGGCTATCATACCTTCCTGGTTTAACCCTTGCATATTGTGGATAATCTTGGTGGCTATACAAATGAGTGTTCCTGGTGGGTTACCTTGGTAACTCCTAGATAAGCATGTCTATTTAGGCTAATTGTGGAGTTTTATTATGTTATATTCGGCTGTTCATCATTCTGCTTATTGTGCATGAACTTGGATTATATATACTCCTCATATACTCCTGCTCTTTGTCAGGTCTCATGTGACCACCACATATGTCTATTTAGGCTGCTTTTGATGTTTCACTGTGCTATATTTGGGTGTTCATTATTATGCTTATACTGTATGAACTCTGACTATATACACTGTTTGTATACTCCTGTTTTGCAAAGGTTTTTCTTGATCATTTTAGTCTGCCCCTTTCTGACATGCTGCCCTGACTGTCAGCACATGTTTTTATGCACATTGCACTTTGTGTTGCACTTTTTGTATCCCTTTGAACTATATAAATAAATTTTCTAAAAAACTAAAAAACTAAAAATATGATTATTGTTTTTTCATAAGTGAGTATGATTATATTATATGGAGGTCAATGTAGGTTCTTATAATTCCAAAGGGAACAGCTAGTGAGTGAACCAGGAAAAAATCCAGTTACGACCCCGCAGCTTTGCCATGTCAATCAGACAGCTGGCGATGATGTGACTACTGGGTATAACAGAATCATCAGCATTTTGGACACCTCTATTTACTACATTGCACTCATTGAGCATTATTGGTCTGGAGAAGAGAGGACAGAAGCAGTAATAAACCACTTCTGTCTTCTCAGGGAGTACAGAATGACACTGCGGCTTCTTAACCGGAAGAGGAGATGCGCACAGGACTGGTGCACCGTGAGCTCTGCAAGTCAATCTAAGCGCTACATTGGATGAAAGGAGGTGATACCAGAGGGGCTTTGTCTGAGACAAGAGGGGGCACGGTGGTGAGGGGCAAGGTCAAAATGTGAAAGTTTCAGCAGCATGGCAGAGAGCCAAATCTGGTACTGTCCTTTTGTATCTGGAATGGTTAGGACATGTGATCTAAAGGCCCCGTTACACGCAATGACGTATCTAACGATATATCGCCGGGGTCACGGATTCCGTGACGCACATCCGACATCATTAGCGATGTCGTTGTGTTTGACAGCAAGGTACGACCGTTAACGATGGAAAATACTCACCTTATCGTCCATCGTTGACACGTCGTTCCTTTTCAAAAAATCGTTGAATGTTGAGCACGCATGATGTTCGTCGTTCCCGAGGCAGTACACATCGCTACGTGTGACACCTCGGGAGCGACGAAGTACAGCTTACCTGCGGCCGCCGGCAATGAGGAAGGAAGGAGGTGGGTGGGATGTTACGTCCCGCTCATCTCCGTCCCTCCGCTTCTATTGGGCGGCAGCTTAGTGACGCCGCATGAACCGCCCCCTTAGAAAGGAGGCGGTTCGCCGGACACAGCGACGTCGCCAGGAAGGTAAGTCCGTGTGACGGCTCCTAACGATATTGTGCACCACGGGCAGCGATTTGCCCGTGTCGCGGGCGGAGGAGGGGACGCTGCGCTCTCCCACTGCTCGGGTCCGGCTGCTGCTGCTGCTCGGTGGTGGCTCGAGCGGTGGGCCGGATCCCGGGGACTCGAGCGGCGCTCCTCACCCGTGAGTGAAAAGGGTGGGGGATTGGATTGTGTAGGATTTGGTTATTGTCCGTGACGCCACCCAAGGTTGTGGTGAGTTTGGTGACACCACCGCTGCTCTGGACGGGGATCCCGGCAGCGATGAAAGGGAGCAGCCTGGATGTTAGTTCTCCCCTCCGTGGGTAGGGGGTTGGTTGTCCCGGGGCCCGGTGATGGGGTAGGGATGGATGGATGGCAGGCGGGTTACGGGGCCTGGTGAGGTGCAGGGCCGCGGGGGCAGCGCTGTGCCGCACAGCACGGTGGTACTCACTCAGCCAATGATGAGAACACAGTTCTCGGTAAAACACACGGCTGGATGGACAGGTCCCACAGACGGCTGCGGTGTTGTTTCTCCCGGCAGGTTGATGGTGACTGCCTTTCCCTGCACCTGTGTAGTGTATGGTTCCAATGGGTTCCCACCGGTAACTCGCTCCCCCAGCTTGGATGGTTGCTGAAGGAGCCCCTTTTGCCCGCAGGCTCTGGCCCTGGGAACTTTAGCCTTGGCGGTGACTGTGTTTCCCTCTCTCGGTTGGACGGTTGCCTTCTGTCGGGACTTGGCTGCTGGGAAACCCAGGAGGTTCCCTTCGCTAACGGATTTGGCAAATTCACGGCGACTCCTAGCCTTGCCGGGGTCTGTAAGCCCCTGCCGGATGGTGCTGGCTTCTCTTTGCGTACCGGTCCGGTACCGCCAGGCCACCGCCCGTCCACGGTCCTTACGGTTAGCTCCAATAGGCCACTCCTGCAGACGGTCACCACCGTCTGCCAACCTTGCTGATCCGTCCGGGCCACACACTTGGACCAACTTCAGTCTGCTCTACTACCACTTTCCTTCCTTCTACTTTCCACTCTCAAACTGATCTCTCTCCACTCAAGTCATCTGCCTGCTTTTCCCGCCTCCAGGACTGTGAACTCCTCGGTGGGTGGGGCCAACCGCCTGGCCCACCCCCTGGTGTGGACATCAGCCCCTGGAGGAAGGCAACAAGGGTTTGTGTCTGACTTCGGTGTGCCTGACCGGGAGTGTGGGGTGTGTTGGTGTTGTTCTCTGTGGCCCCTGGCTTGTCCAGGGCGCCACACCCGTGACGGACAAACGACGGGGAAGGGTGCTTTCACCAGCGATATCGCTAGCGATATCGCTGCGTGTAACACCCCCTTAAAAGGCTGTAGCAACTGGTGGTGGTTTAGTGAGGTTAACAGGCACACGATAACTAATGGATAACAAAATGTTTATTCTTGCAGAGAGCAATTCAGGATCAGTAACGATGAGCAAACAGAAGACTTTCCTGATTTGTGCCAAACCAGTAGCAGTCACATTAATGTCAGTCACATGTGTAATGGCCGGGTATTAGTTATGTCGTGTACAGTCTCACTCTGCAAAAAATGCTTGAAAAGCAAATGTTATCAGATTGATCTGGTGGAGTCGGTGCATGGAGCTTATTTGCTCTAATGTGGCCGAACAGGACACTGCAGTCTGCCATACAGATCGCTGTAGGTTATAGGGGGATCATTTTTTAATGCAGAAAGCTGTATGTATACCAGCAAAGAAAGATCAAAGATCACAGAGATATTTATGGAAAATTGCTTAAGAATAGGTACATTATAGTGATGAGCGAGTGTGCTCGGTACTACTCAATACTCGATCAAGCATTAGGGTGCTCGGGTACGCTTGATAATCCATCGAGCATCGTGGGTACTTGAGCGCCATGCAATTTTGTGGCTATTAGACAACCAACTGACATTCGGGGATTGCTTGCCATACACAGGAATGCCGTAGCCATATTGGCTACTGGCATTACTGTGATTGGCCGGCCGCATCACGTCATTGGGTCTTATATGAGACCCGTGGGCGTGATGCTTGCCACACTACATGTCAGAGAGAGTTGATCTAGGAGGGAGAGGTTAGATTGAAAGTTGACCAAAGCAAAGTCCCACCCCCTATATCTAATACACTTGCACCCTTTACTACCTTTCATGTGGCACTAAAGGGTGTTTAACCTAATAAAAATATGATTAAAAAAATGGAGTGGGGTCCCCCCTATTTTTGATAACCAGCCAAGGTAAAGCAGACAGCTGGGGGCTGGTATTATCAGGCTGGGAAGATCCATACTTATTTGGTCCTTCCTAGCCAAAAAATAGCAGCCTGCAACAGCTCCAGCAGTGGCGCATCACATTTGATGCTCTAATTCTGGCATTTCGCTCTACCCGATTGCCTTGGTGCAGTGGAAATCAGGGTAATGGTAGTTTGGGTTATGTCAGCTGTGTACTGTCAGCTGGCATCAAGCCCAGCTGTTATCAACAGAGTGGCATTTATGAGACACACCCATTGCTAACCCGGTAAAACACACATAAAAATATTTTATTTTAAAAAACACTTCCCAACTCTAGTCCTGGTTCACCAATTTATTAAAAAAAAAAAAAAAAAGAAGCCATGCAGATCTTAAGTAGTCCACCAAATCCAATGTGAGTCTACAAATGGAAACCTGAAGGATATAAAAAAGAGAAAGACAAGATACTGTTTCTGATCTATAAAATTTATTATTAATAAGCACCGACGTAGTCCATGGCGTTCTCATGACGTCCACCAATTTTTTATTACAACCTATGGAGCCTTGTTCTGAGAACAACACATCATATCACTCCCGGTCAGGCTGTGCTCTGCGATACCCGGCACCTGGGACCGGCGGTGATGAGGTCAGTGCTCCTAAGCTCCCCCTAGTGATGGATGGGGATTTCATCATTTTCCTCTGTCTTTGCAAAATTCATCTTTGAATCAATAAAACGGAGCTCCAACCATTATAAATATATAGTAAAAAAATTGAATTGTATAACTATTTAAAATCAATAAATTTATGTTCAAAGGTGGACATTTGCAGTAGCAGGAATGTGAATGAGATTTAATGAAATCTCCTCCACAGGCAGCAAAGAGAAATGTGCATTGTACATTGAGTGGCGCTGCCTATTTGATGTCTACCGCATGACAATTTATACTTTTCACAGCAGATTTCATTATTTCCATTGCAGAGGGGTAAATTTTGCAGCAAATCCATAGAATTTTTGCAGTGGAATTGATGTCATTTAGTGGCAATTTTTACTACTCTGGATTTGCTGCTTTGAAAATTCTAATATATAAAGCTGAGTGTATGTATGTATGTATGTATGTGTATGTATGTATGTCCACTAAAGGAATCCGCACCGTAGCATTGATAATCACAAAATTTTGGACAGACACCTCATGTGACTCAGGGAACGTCATAGACTATGTTTTGAGGGGAATTTTTTGCCTTGCGCTTTACAGTTATTCACCAAAAAACCTGCCTCCTTTAAAGTCAATAGAGCTGGGAGCTACAATGCAGCCAGAACTTTAGAAGGATGTTGGCGTGTCACACAATGCAGCCAGGGAAAGAGACATACAGACACAGACAGACAGACAAAAATACAGTCAGACAGACAGACAGACAGAGACAGACAAAGAGAAAGACAGACAGACAGACACACAGGGAAAGAGACAGACAGAGACAGACAAAAAGACAGAGACAGACAGACAGAGACAAAGAGAAATACAGACAGACAGGGAAAGAGACAGACAGAGACACAGGGAAAGAGACAGACAGGGAAAGAGGCAGAAAAGGAAAGAGACAAAGAGACACGCAGGGAAAGAGACAGACAGGGAAAGAGAGGTACACAGGGACAGATACAGACAGAGATAGGCAGAGACAGACAAAGAGACAGACACAGACAAAAAGACAGACAGGCAAAGAGACAGACAGACAGGGAAAGAGACAGACAGGGAAAGAGATAGCGAGACAGAGACAGACAGGGAAAGAGACAGACAGGGAAAGAGATAGTGAGATAGAGAGACAGACAGGGAAAGAGATAGTGAGATAGAGAGACAGACAGGGAAAGAGACAGAGAGATAGACAGAGACAGAGAGACAGTTACTATCCCGGGCAACATTGGGTACTACAGCTAGTGTTAAGTATATCCAACTCGTGCACCTTTGGGGTAAATGCACACAGTGAGGATTTGGTGCAGATTTTCTGCGTAAATTTTCCGATTCTACAAATCTTGTTTACACTTTATGAAAATTTTCCCCGAGGTGCAAATTTTGAATTAGTTTCTTCTGCAAATTTTAGTCTTGCAATGTATAGTGTAAATCCGCTGCAACTCCATGATAAAATCCACGGCAAAATCTGCTTGTAACACATCTGCATTTTTGTTCGCTAGTTGTTGCTATATGTTACTTATGGAAAGAGCAGCAGAATAATTAGCACCTGACGCTGCTGGATCCTGCAGAACGGCAGCAGTTCTAACCGGACAGAAATCCAACTGTCAGCCTTCAGTTTTTGCCATGGATGGTAGAATTGGTAAAATACAGATCAAATTTGCAATCTGGAAATCTAATTCCCTTATATTATTTAGCTTGCTGTATGAAAAATATTCAAAACCGTAGATACCATACTTTGAGTTAACTGAGATACCGTCAGTGAGCTCAGAATTTGTATCTCATTTATTTGTCTCTTTCAGAATTCCTTTGTGCTGAGTTGTGACCCCAGGAAAAAAAAAATGGCAGATAAAAATTACAAACTGTTAGAACAAGCGCACTGACAGGATCTCAGTTAACTCATTCTTCAGTCAGCAATGTGCAGGGATATGAAGAGCTTGTAAAAGCAAATCAGTGCAAATGAGAAATATTTGTAGACCATGAGCTTAGGTGTTTTGTACAAAATAATCAGAAAATGCTCCAGAAAATGGAACCTGTCCAGGATAATATATACAACCTTTAGTGTATGCAAAAAGCACATTAATCGACAAGATATATATATATATACACACAGTATACACCTTCTGATCTCTAGAACAACTGTTAAGAGGAGACTTTGTGCAGCAGCCTTCATGGTAAAATAGCTGCTAGGAAACCACTGCTAAGGACAGGCAACAAGCAGAAGAGACTTGTTTGGGGTAAAGAACACAAGGAATGGACATTAGACCAATGGAAATCTGTGCTTTGGTCTGATGAGTCCAAATTTGAGATCTTTGGATCCAACCACCGTGTCTTTGTAGAAAAGGTGATCGGATGGACTCTACATGCTTGGTTCCCACCGTGAAGCATGGAGGAGGAGGTGTGATGGTGTGGGGGGGCTTTGCTGGTGACACTGTTGGGGATTTATTCAAAATTGAAAGCATACTGAACCAGCATGGCTACCACAGCATCTTGCAGCGGCGTGCTATTCCATCCGGTTTGCGTTTAGCTGGACCATCATTTATTTTTCAACAGGACAATGACCCCAAACACACCTCCAGGCTGTGTAAGGGCTATTTGACTAAGAAGGAGAGTGATGCAGTGCTACGCCAGATGACCTGGCCTCCACAGTCACCAGACCTGAACCCAATCGAGATGGTTTGGGGTGAGCTGGACCGCAGAGTGAAGGCAAAAGGGCCAACAAGTGCAAAGCTTCTCTGGGAACTCCTTCAAGACTGTTGGAAAACCATTTCCGGTGACTACCTCTTGAAGCTCATCAAGAGAATGTCAAGAATGTGCAAAGCAGTAATCAAAGCAAAAGGCGGCTACTTTGAAGAACCTAGAATATAAGACATATTTTCAGTTGTTTCACACTTTTTAAGTATTCCACTCCACATGTTTTAATTCATAGCTTTGATGCCTTCAATGTGAGTCATGAAAATAAAGAAAACTATTTGAATGAGAAGGTGTGTCCAAACTTTTGGTCTGTACTGTATATATATATATATATATATATATATATATATATATATATATAATATATATATACACTATATATATATTTATATATATATATATATATATATATATATATATATATATATATATATATATATATATATACAGCATATATATGTAAATATATATATATATATATACAGTGCCTACAAGTAGTATTCAACCCCCTGCAGATTTAGCAGGTTTACACATTCGGAATTAACTTGGCATTGTGACATTTGGACTGTAGATCAGCCTGGAAGTGTGAAATGCACTGCAGCAAAAAAGAATGTTATTTCTTATTTTTTTTTTATTAAATTGTGAAAAGTTTATTCAGAGGGTCATTTATTATTCAACCCCTCAAACCACCAGAATTCTGTTTGGTTCCCCTAAAGTATTAAGAAGTATTTCAGGCACAAAGAACAATGAGCTTCACATGTTTGGATTAATTATCTCTTTTTCCAGCCTTTTCTGACTAATTAAGACCCTCCCCAAACTTGTGAACAGCACTCATACTTGGTCAACATGGGAAAGACAAAGGAGCATTCCAAGGCCATCAGAGACAAGATTGTGGAGGGTCACAAGGCTGGCAAGGGGTACAAAACCCTTTCCAAGGAGTTGGGCATACCTGTCTCCACTGTTGGGAGCATCAGAGCATCATCCGGAAGTGGAAGGCTTATGGAACTACTGTTAGCCTTCCACGGCCTGGACAGCCTTTGAAAGTTTCCACCCGTGCCGAGGCCAGGCTTGTCCGAAGAGTCAAGGCTAACCCAAGGACAACAAGGAAGGAGCTCCGGGAAGATCTCATGGCAGTGGGGACATTGGTTTCAGTCAATACCATAAGTAACGTACTCCACCGCAATGGTCTCCGTTCCAGACGAGCCCGTAAGGTACCTTTACTTTCAAAGCGTCATGTCAAGGCTCGTCTACAGTTTGCTCATGATCACTTGGAGGACTCTGAGACAGACTGGTTCAAGGTTCTCTGGTCTGATGAGACCAAGATCGAGATCTTTGGTGCCAACCACACACGTGACGTTTGGAGACTGGATGGCACTGCATACGACCCCAAGAATACCATCCCTACAGTCAAGCATGGTGGTGGCAGCATCATGCTGTGGGGCTGTTTCTCAGCCAAGGGGCCTGGCCATCTGGTCCGCATCCATGGGAAGATGGATAGCACGGCCTACCTGGAGATTTTGGCCAAGAACCTCCGCTCCTCCATCAAGGATCTTAAGATGGGTCGTCATTTCATTTCCAACAAGACAACGACCCAAAGCACACAGCCAAGAAAACCAAGGCCTGGTACAAGAGGGAAAAAATCAAGGTGTTGCAGTGGCCTAGTCAGTCTCCTGACCTTAACCCAATTGAAAACTTGTGGAAGGAGCTCAAGATTAAAGTCCACATGAGACACCCAAAGAACCTAGATAACTTGGAGAAGATCTGCATGGAGGAGTGGGCCAAGATAACTCCAGAGACCTGTGCCGGCCTGATCAGGTCTTATAAAAGACGATTATTAGCTGTAATTGCAAACAAGGGTTATTCCACAAAATATTAAACCTAGGGGTTGAATAATAATTGACCCACACTTTTATGTTGAAAATTTATTAAAATTTAACTGAGCAACATAACTTGTTGGTTTGTAAGATTTATGCATCTGTTAATAAATCCTGCTCTTGTTTGAAGTTTGCAGGCTCTAACTTATTTGCATCTTATCAAACCTGCTAAATCTGCAGGGGGTTGAAGACTACTTGTAGGCACTGTATATATATATATATATATATATATATATATATTAATAAATAAAATAACTAATATTAAAAAAAAAAATCAAAATTTGACACATCAGATTGGTCTTAGACCCCTTTCACACGTCAGTGATTCTGGTACGTTTGTGCTTTTTTTTAAACGTACCAGAATCACTGACATACGCAGACCCATTATAATGAATGGGTCTGCTCACACGTCAGTGATTTTTCACTGCACGTGTCTCCGTGCAGCGTACCCGCGTGTGCGTGATTGCTGCACGGAGACATGTCCATTTTTTTCTGGCATCACTGATGTTCCACGGAACACGCAGTGGTTTGGTCCGTGAAACACGTGCCAGAAAAAAACGTGCATTTAAAATAATAAACATTTTAACTCACCCGGCTTCAGCCGCGCTCTCTGCAGCCCGTCCTCCCTGCTGCTTCTAAGCCGGCTGATTACTGTCGCGCATCTTAATGATGCACGACACAGCCGACCCGGAAGCAGCTGCTGCAGGGGTCACCGCCGGCCGGATGCTGCATCGCGGGAGGATTCAGCACCACGGACAGCGGGAGCGGGCACAGGTGAGTTGATTTCTAAGTGCAATCACGGGCCACGGAGAACGGAGCCCGGATTGCACTTAGACAACCCACGTGTGCCGTGAACCACAGCACACGCAGGGACATGTGCGTGTTTTACACGCCAGTGAAAAACGTCACTGTTTTTCACTGACGTGTGAAACGGGCCTTACAAGCAACATACACTGTATAGCACCATACATGCTTGTGGAAAAAAATAAGGACCAGTGCCCTCTGGTGGTAACTACAAGGTAGCGTCATGATATAACATAGTCCACAATTCATTAAGTAGGTGCTGCCCTCCTGTGGCTGTTATAAAATATTATATATAATTGCAAATGTTCCATATAAGTCTAAAAAAAAAAGAACGTTTTGTTGCTTTGTGTAAAATGTAATTAATACTATTTATTAAGGACTTTACATTTTACATAGCACAGGCGAATGCAGCTGCAGATATTGTCAAAGTTGTGCAGATAAGCAGCAGGTTTCACCGTTTGCATAGCTGAATTGTCAACGCCATAAATTGACATGCTGCACCTCTCTATTTGTGCCCAGTGACAGCGTACTCATAGACCACAGTATAGATTTCCACTTATCTAATGTCCAGCCCTTTTGTTTCTTGCCCCAAACAAGTCTCCTTCTTGCTTGCAGTCTTCAGTAATGGCAACTTTGCAGCAATTTGTCCATAAATGCTGGTTTCCTGCAGTCTTCTCTGTACATGTGATGTTGAGATGGGTCTTCTGATTCATGGTTGTTCATCATTTATGGCAGCTGATATCTGAGGTGCTGTCAATTTGCAGTTTCTGAGACTTGTGATCCTGATGAACTTATCCTCTGCAGCAGAATCCATTTTTGGTCTTTCTTTCCCGGGACAGTCCTCATGAAAGACCATTTTATCATACCAATTGATGGCTTTTTATGACTACTTGAGGATATCTTCAAGGTACTAGCAATTTTCCAAATTGACTAATTTTAGTGTCGTAAAGCAATGATACACTGTTGTTTCTCTTTACTTAGTTGAATGGTTCTTGCCATATTCTGGCTTAGAACAGTTGTGGAATAGGGATCAGCACTGTATGGAACTGTGTACCAGCACTGCCTCTGCAAAACACACCTGATGAGTGGACACACTTTCTGAAGGTCGGTGAGTCCACAAATGAGCTCCTGTGGAGACGTTCCTGTGCATTGGAAGCCATTCCAAGTGTTGACCTGATTAAGCTGCTTTAGAGAATGCAAAGGAATGTAAGGTGTAACACACATTTTGGACTGTTTTACACATGTTTCTTTATTCTTTGTTCCCATATGAGCCCCTTTGTGGTTTTGCTGCCTTCAATCTGAATCTGCAATGTGCACATTCCAAAAATATCCAGGAAAGACACTGCATGAACAGGTGTGTCCTAACTTTTGACATATACTGTATATAAATATAATTGCATAATAAATTTTATGCTAAAAAAAATAAGTTTTTTTTTAATTCTATATTATGTGTTTTGAATTCTTCAATATCACTAATTTTATTATTTTTTTTAAAGAAATCATGCAATTATTTTCCACAATCACCACTTGGACTAATACTAGACTTCTATTACATGTTCTTGTTCTTTTGCGCAGTCATATGGGCAGAGGAAAAAGTCTGCATCCTGTATAAAAGTATATATAACATGCAAAATATATATATATGATAAATATATGAGGTATTGGTTGATATTTTGGCCAAAAAACACAAACTTGAAACCAACGTCAAGGGTCCTCATTGTTTTTTGAGTCCCTTTGCGAAAATTAAAAGCAAAAGCCACAGAATAAGGAATTGAGATTCCCCAAAAATTCATAAATTCAATGTAGCAAAAAAAGAAAAAAAAAGGGGCAGCAGAATTTACCTACTGGGTCACAGAAAATGATGCACTAAAGATGGAGGCAAAATACTGATGAGACAACCAATCACAACCTACCCATTTATGGTGAGGGGGTGATTGCTCAGTATTAAAATTGCACACGGATAAGGCTTGTATAGGGCGCTGGTCACACTCATGAAGAGCCCAGCACCTGAATACAAATAAATATAATGTGGAAAAAAATATATAATAAATTTATGTGGCATTGGTTGATATTTTGGCCAAAATACACAAAGCTCGCAACCCACGTCAAGGGTCCTCATAATCTTGCGAGTCCCTACCCTAAAATTAAAAGGAAAGCTACTGAAAACAAAATTCCCCAAAATTTCCTATGTTTAATATAGAAGAGCAGCAGCATTAATCTGCCCAGATCACACAGACTAATGCCCTGACATGGGACCGGACAGGATAATACTTCTGCTCTATATTATATTATTTGGAACTTAATCATTTTTGGGAATTTTAGTTTATGTTTCTGTAGCTTTACTTTTAATTTCTCCCTCTTTAACTAAACCTTTTTCCCCCCTGAATGTTGGGATCTGTCTGAGGCCATCGGCCGCAGGAACAGGTTCATAGCCTTAAGGTTGAAAGACACAAGGTTCAACCTAAAAGCTAATGTGTTGATCCAGAGGAAGGCGAAAACCCCATGAGGCAAAAGACAATTGCCCCATATTAGGGGAAAAATTCCTTCCCGACTCCACATACAGCAATCAGACTAGTTCCCTGGATCAACGTCCCATAATCTAGTGCCAATAACCTACAAATAGTCATGAAAGGCGCACAGGCCTCCATGACCATAAGATAATGTGGCAGAGAGATCCATCATCTCATTGCTCACACTGTAAAAATGTCCTTTACACAAAGGGAATTAGGAGCTTGGTACTAGAGTGGTTGTATTATCCCTAATGGAAATAAGCTACTAAAGCGTTTTTTCCTAAATATTGGGGTCTGTCTAAGGCCATCAGCTCATAAGGCTTCCTCAGACAGACATGACCAAAGCCACTCCATCCTTCAGGCTCTTTAAGGACCCTGTCCTTCACATTACACCCCTGAATAGGAATAAAGACTTACCATAGGCCCAGGGTTGCATCTACAGAGTAGCTGCTGGCCGGAGGAGCGAGCTTGAAGCTACAGTGGTTGAATCAACCCTAAATGAAAAAAACTATCTAATGCTATTCTCTTGATAGCACTTGTCTGAGGCCATTGGCTGAAAAAGGCTTCCTCAGACAGACTTGGCACTAGACTCTCTATCCTTCAGGTTCCAAAGGAACCCTAGATTTCAATCTTGCACCCCTATACAGTGATAAAGATTTATCACAGAGCCAGGATTGCATCCACAGAGTAGCTGCTGGCCGGAGGAGCGTGCTTAAGGCTAAAGTGGGTCAGCCAATTCTCATTAAAATAAATTCTAACTAATGCTACTTTCCTAAATAAAGAATTCTGAGGCACTTGGCTCAAAAAGGCTTCCAGCACAGACATGGAGCAAAACCCTCTAAAGGAACCCTGGAATAGACCTTTGAACCTCAATAGAGGGACAGTTTCATTGCCTTTAGGTTGAAAGACACAAGTTCAACCTAAAAGCTAATGTGTTGATCCAGAGGAAGGCAAAAACCCCATGAGGCAAAAGACAATTGCCCCATATTAGGGGAAAAATTCCTTCCCGACTCCACATACGGCAATCAGACTAGTTCCCTGGATCAACGTCCCATAATCTAGTGCCAATAACCTGCAAATAGTCAAGAAAGGCGCACAGGCCTCCATGACCGTAAGATAATGTGGCAGAGAGATCCATCATCTCATTGCTCACACTGTATAAATGTCCTTCACACAAAGCAAATTAGGAGCTTAATACAAGAGCGGTTGAATTAACCCTAATGGAAATAAGCTACTAAAGCTTTTTTCCAAAATGTTAGAATCTGTCTAAGGCCATCAGCTCAAAAAGGCTTCCTCAGACAGACTTCACACAAGCCATTGCATTCTGTAGGTTCCATAGGAACCCTGACCGTCACCATTGCACCCCTTAACAGGGATAAAGCCTTACCACAGGCCCAGGGTTGCATCTACAGAGTAGCTGCTGGCCGGAGGAGCGAGCTTGAGGCTAGTGAGGCCAAAAGAACCCCAACTGAAATAAACCCCAACTATCAATACTAAAGGCCACTTTACACACAGAGATAAATCTGCGGCAGATCTGTGGTTGCAGTGAAATTGTGGACAATCAGTGCCAGGTTTGTGGCTGTGTACAAATGGAACAATATGTCCATGATTTCACTGCAACCACAGATCTGCCAAAGATGTATCTCTGTGTGTGACGGGGCCTTTACACAAATCTGTACAAATGAACAAACAACTTAAAACCGTAATTATAATTAGCTTCTTCTTTCGTGGTCTCTTGGACACAACCCTGACCAGAACTCGACATCTCCATATACGATACACTTTATGAGGCTGCAGATTTTAGGTCAGGGGGACCAGCACCAGAAAAGGGTTGTAAAACTGTCTGAAATCCTGAAAACGTCCCGCACACCTTACATGTGATCACTTTTCACCTTTTTACACCGGCTCTTTCATCTTTATAAATAAAAAGTGAGCAGAGCTCAGTATAATAAAGGGCGCAAAAGTGGTGTAAAATATCCCTGACAGATCTTACTCCAGAGGGCGCGTCATGAAGGTCGGCGCAGAAAAGCCCCAGCCTTGATAAATTGCCCAGCAAAGGTTTACATGACATAAGTGGATAACGAGCAGTGATACGGTCACCAGGTTCTCACGATGCTCACGGTCCTGCGTTGTGGGGCGTTCCTATCCTGGTTACTATCCAAAAAGGCAGTAAAGGCGCAGGGCTCCACGGTGTATAATCCAAGGGCTCCACGGTGTATAATCCAGGGACTCCATTCAAGGGCTCCACGGTGTATAATCCAGGGACTCCATCCAAGGGCTCCACGGTGTATAATCCAAGGGCTCCACGGTGTATAATCCAGGGACTCCATCCAAGGGCACCACGGTGTATAATCCAGGGACTCCATCCAAGGGCTCCACGGTGTATAATCCAGGGACTCCATCCAAGGGCTCCACGGTGTATAATCCACGGACTCCATCCAAGGCCTCCTCGGTATATAATCCAAGGGCTCCATCCAAGGGCTCCTCGGTGTATAATCCAGGGACTCCATCCAAGGGCTCCACGGTGTATAATCCAGGGACTCCATCCAAGGGCTCCACGGTGTATAATCCAGGGACTCCATCCAAGGGCTCCTCGGTGTATAATCCAGGGACTCCATCCAAGGGCTCCTCGGTGTATAATCCAGCGACTCCACGGTTTCTTTTCCATGGGCTCCACGGTTTCTGTTCCAAGGGCTCCTCTTTCTTCTTTCTTGCTTGCGTAGCTCGGTCCATCGTCCTGTTGCTTTATGAAGTATAATGGCTGTTAGGCCCTCAGGAGCGGATTTTTAGACCCTTTGATCACTGTGACATCACAAAGTGATGACCTAGGCAAGTGAGTGTCACCTCTTTATGTAGTCATCGTGTGAGGTCAGCTATAATTTGCATATTCCATGATGTCATAAACCTATGATGTCACCACAGTGAGAACAGACATGAACGTTCCATTCTGATCCCGGCCGTCATCATCATCATCTGAAAACAGCGGCGCACAGATGTCTCAGTTTTCACATCTAGTTACAAAGCAGAGGACTTAGTTCTATAAAAGGCAAATGTGTGATCGATGCCGCCCCCAATTCACAGCTCTGGAGCCGCAGATCGGCCACCAAGGATTCTGGGGAAACTGAGTGACAGATGATGAACTAAATAAAAACTCTGAATTTTTAGAAATCCGGGAGAGACCCCTGGAGATGTGATGGTTAAAACTATTTACAGTAAATATATAAAAGGCCCCAATAACCTTTATTATGGGGATCGCAGGACACAGGGTGCAGGGTCTCACAACAACAACCCTTCTGATAATTTTGTTTCTGTTCTCATGTTTTGCACAAAATATCAACTCTCTTATCCCGTTATATATAGACACCTACTGCAGAACATCACTCCTCAGCCCATCCTGCAGAACATCACTCCTCAGCCCATCCTGCAGAACATCACTCCTCAGCCCATCCTGCAGAACATCACTCCTCAGCCCATCCTGCAGAACATCACTCCTCAGCCCATCCTGCAGAACATCACTCCTCAGCCCATCCTGCAGAACATCCCTCCTCAGCCCATCCTGCAGTACATTACTCCTCAGCCCCATCCTGCAGAACATCACTCCTCAGCCCATCCTGCAGAACATCACTCCTCAGCCCATCCTGCAGAACATCACTCCTCAGCCCATCCTGCAGAACATCACTCCTCAGCCCATCCTGCAGAACATCACTCCTCAGCCCATCCTGCAGCACATCACTCCTCAGCCCATCCTGCAGTACATCACTGCTCAGCCCATCCTGCAGTACATCACTCCTCAGCCCATCACGCAGTACATCACTGCTCAGCCCATCCTGCAGTACATCACTCCTCAGCCCATCCTGCAGAACATCACTCCTCAGCCCATCCTGCAGTACATCACTCCTCAGCCCATCCTGCAGCACATCACTCCTCAGCCCATCCTGCAGTACATCACTCCTCAGCCCATCCTGCAGTACATCACTCCTCAGCCCATCCTGCAGTACATTACTCCTCAGCCCATCCTGCAGTACATCACTCCTCAGCCCATCCTGCAGTACATCACTCCTCAGCCCATCCTGCAGTACATTACTCCTCAGCCCATCCTGCAGTACATTACTCCTCAGCCCATCCTGCAGTACATCACTTCTCAGCCCATCCTGCAGCACATCACTCCTCAGCCCATCCTGCAGCACTGAGGTCCCGGGGTTCAAATCCCACCAAGGACGACATCTGAAAGTAGTCAGTATGTTCTCCCCGTGTTTTCATGGGTTTCCTCCGGGTTCTCCAGTTTTGTCTCACACTCCAAAGACTAATAGGGAATGTAGATTGTGAGCCCCGATGGTGATAGTGACGATCATGTCTGTAAATCGCTGTGGAATTAATGGCGCTATATAAGTGAGTAAAATAAATAAATATCATCATCGCCATCGTCATGCCGCCCTATGGCTATAGCCTGAAGGTGCGGTGAATACCAGGCCCTGATCCACCGGGCGGCACACAGATGACGGCCCCCATCATCAGCGGTCATGGAGAGACGTCCGCTCTCAGCTCCACCTCCCGGTATGACGGATGACGTTACCTGCTCAGGTAGCTCCATGTGTCAGAGCCGGCGTGCTGGGGAATGACACCGCTCCACCACAACAACGCCGTGAATCACAACATTACAGACCCATTAGTAATTTCACATTACCTGGAAATGTCGAGAAGACGAGTGGTAAAACCGCACATTTATATCCTGGATCTCCGGCTGACTGTTCCGCAACACAGTGCCTCTTAAAGGGGAAGCACATATAAATATTTAGGCGTTCCTATGTATATAACTTACAAAAATGGCAACAAGCCAGCGCTCTGTAATGTCCTGGAGCACGAGACTGATTCCACCTAAATCCATGAGATCTTTTTTTGTGCCCCATTGGAGTCCATAGGTTTCTATGGGAGCCATATTTCGGCTCTATAAATCACAGTTGCAGAATACAGTGCGTACGTGAGACCAAACCTTAAGTGAGTATTCATATGAGATGATCACAACGTGTAACCCTTAGTCCATGACATATGATTACAGCTCAGTGCGGCACTGTGTGCTCACTGCCATGATTGCATTACTTAAAAGGGACATTTTCCATCTTCATAAATGGATATTGTTGGATAGAGCATGTAAAAACAAGCACTTTTGCAATTTACTGCTTGTTAAAATTTTCAACCGTTCTTGAGATATTAACACTTTTCTTTTGTTTACAGCTGGTCGGTCGCCTTGGAGACCGACCACCGCTGCCAGACAAGAAAACATGCTCAGTGCTTACAATCGCTTTTCTGTTGAGCTTGTAAGAAAGGTTTTTGAGACTGTCGAGTATTGCTGGAGCCTGGCGAGTATTGCTGGAGCCTGCCTGCCTTAGGAGCAATGCTTAAAAGTGAGAAACCAGCGGTGGTCGGTCTCCTAGGCAACAAGCTGTAAACAACAGAAAAGTGTTAATATCTTAAGAACGGCTGCAAATATTAACAAGCAGTAAATTGCAAAAGTGTTTCTTTTTACAAGCTGGGGTAGGAGGCTGCAGTGTGCGTTACCGCAGGGGCCTGAGCTTTCCTGTAGATCAGGTTGGGCTGTCAGTGTCGAGTCATCGGCTCCAGCTGTCGCGGGCGGAGGAATGGACGCTGCGCTCTCCCACTGCTCGGGTCCGGCTGCTGCTGCTACTGCTGCTCGGTGGTGGCTCGAGCGGTGGGCCGGATCCCGGGGACTCGAGCGGCGCTCCTCGCCCGTGAGTGAAAAGGGGAATGGTTTTGGGGATTTATTGTCCGTGACGCCACCCACGGTTGTGGTGAGGTTGTGACACCACCGCTGCTCTGGATGGGGATCCCGGGAGCGATGACTGGGAGCAGCTTGGATGTTGGTTCTCCCCTCCGTGGGCAGGGGGTTGGTTGTCCCGGGGCCCGGTGAAGGAGGTAGGGATGGATGGCAGGCGGGTTACGGGGCCTGGTGAGGTGCAGGGTCGCGGGGGGCAGCGCGGTGCCGCACGGCACGGTAGTACTCACTCAGTCAATCACGAAGACACAGTCCTTGGTAAAACACACGGCTGGATGGACGGGGCCCACTGACGGCTGCGGTGGTTCCTGCTCCCGGTCGGTTGATGGTGACTGCCTTTCCCTGCACCTGTGTAGTGTGTACGGTTCCAATGGCTTCCCACCGGTAACCCGCTCCCCCAGCTTGGATGGATAGTGAGCGAGCCCCTTTTGCCCGCAGGCTCTGGCCCTGGGAACGGTAGCCTTGGAGGTGACTGTGTTTCCCTTCACAGTTTGAGCTGTCGCCTTCTATCGGGACTTGACTGCTGGGAAACCCAGGAGGTTCCCTTCGCTAACGGATTTGACAAATTCAACGGCGACTCCTAGCCTTGTCGGGGTCCGTAAGCCCCTGCCGGATGGTGCTGGCTTCTCTTTGCTCGCCGGTCCGGTACCGCCGGGCCACCGCCTGTCCCCAGTCCTTTCGGTTCGCTCCAATCGGCCTCTCCTGCAGACGGTCATCACCGTCTGCCAACCTTGCTGAGTGCCCGGGCCACACACCCGGACACGGTCAGTCTCCTCTACTACCACTCTCCTCTCCAAAACTCCACTCCCAACTCCCTACTTTTCCCGCCTCCAGGACTGTGAGCTCCTCGGTGGGCGGGACCAACCGCCTGGCCCACCCCCTGGTGTGGACATCAGCCCCTGGAGGAAGGCAACAAGGATTTTGTGTTTGGCTTTGGTGTGCCTGACCGGGAGTGTGGGGTGTGTTGGTGTTGTTCTGTGACGACCTGGCTTGTCCAGGGCGCCACACAGCCTCATCCTTTCTGGAGGAAAGCTGAGACCCCTGCAATAACTCACACTAAGCCCCAGAAACCACAGACCTCACTACAGAGTCCTGCACTGGTGACATCTGAGCCTGCAGGACAGCAGAGACTATACTATATTGCTTATATATACTGTATGTATATATATATATGTATATATATATATATATATATATATATATATATATATATACAGTGCCTACAAGTAGTATTCAACCCCCTGCAGATTTAGCAGGTTTGATAAGATGCAAATAAGTTAGAGCCTGCAAACTTCAAACAAGAGCAGGATTTATTAACAGATGCATAAATCTTACAAACCAACAAGTTATGTTGCTCAGTTAAATTTTAAAAAATTTTCAACATAAAAGTGTGGGTCAATTATTATTCAACCCCTAGGTTTAATATTTTGTGGAATAACCCTTGTTTGCAATTACAGCTAATAATCGTCTTTTATAAGACCTGATCAGGCCGGCACAGGTCTCTGGAGTTATCTTGGCCCACTCCTCCATGCAGATCTTCTCCAAGTTATCTAGGTTCTTTGGGTGTCTCATGTGGACTTTAATCTTGAGCTCCTTCCACAAGTTTTCAATTGGGTTAAGGTCAGGAGACTGACTAGGCCACTGCAACACCTTGATTTTTTCCCTCTTGAACCAGGCCTTGGTTTTCTTGGCTGTGTGCTTTGGGTCGTTGTCTTGTTGGAAGATGAAATGATGACCCATCTTAAGATCCTTGATGGAGGAGCGGAGGTTCTTGGCCAAAATCTCCAGGTAGGCCGTGCTATCCATCTTCCCATGGATGCGGACCAGATGGCCAGGCCCCTTGGCTGAGAAACAGCCCCACAGCATGATGCTGCCACCACCATGCTTGACTGTAGGGATGGTATTCTTGGGGTCGTATGCAGTGCCATCCAGTCTCCAAACGTCACGTGTCTGGTTGGCACCAAAGATCTCGATCTTGGTCTCATCAGACCAGAGAACCTTGAACCAGTCTGTCTCAGAGTCCTCCAAGTGATCATGAGCAAACTGTAGACGAGCCTTGACATGACGCTTTGAAAGTAAAGGTACCTTACGGGCTCGTCTGGAACGGAGACCATTGCGGTGGAGTACGTTACTTATGGTATTGACTGAAACCAATGTCCCCACTGCCATGAGATCTTCCCGGAGCTCCTTCCTTGTTGTCCTTGGGTTAGCCTTGACTCTTCGGACAAGCCTGGCCTCGGCACGGGTGGAAACTTTCAAAGGCTGTCCAGGCCGTGGAAGGCTAACAGTAGTTCCATAAGCCTTCCACTTCCGGATGATGCTCCCAACAGTGGAGACAGGTAGGCCCAACTCCTTGGAAAGGGTTTTGTACCCCTTGCCAGCCTTGTGACCCCCCACGATCTTGTCTCTGATGGCCTTGGAATGCTCCTTTGTCTTTCCCATGTTGACCAAGTATAAGTGCTGTTCACAAGTTTGGGGAGGGTCTTAATTAGTCAGAAAAGGCTGGAAAAAGAGATAATTAATCCAAACATGTGAAGCTCATTGTTCTTTGTGCCTGAAATACTTCTTAATACTTTAGGGGAACCAAACAGAATTCTTGTGGTTTGAGGGGTTGAATAATAAATGACCCTCTGAATAAACTTTTCACAATTTAATAAAAAAAAAAAAAATAAGAAATAACATTCTTTTTTGCTGCAGTGCATTTCACACTTCCAGGCTGATCTACAGTCCAAATGTCACAATGCCAAGTTAATTCCGAATGTGTAAACCTGCTAAATCTGCAGGGGGTTGAATACTACTTGTAGGCACTGTATATATATATATATATATATATATATATATATATATATATATATATTTATAATATATGTGTGAGGTCCTGTAGGTCCAGGTGTGATCAGTACAGGGCACTGTGTATCTGTGTACATGGCGGCACGGTGGCTCGGTGGTTAGCACTGTACGGTCAGACACAGCCATTACACAGTACACAGCAGGGACACATATATGAGATTATCTCAGCACAGGAACATTTTATATATTCACATCCAATTGTGGAAATTATTATTATTACAAGATCTATTCATTAAAATTAATTTTCTTCATGGGAAATCACCTTAAGGCTGGGCCGCTACTCTAGGACCACTGCTATGTGCTTGCCCCCAAGGCTAAAATTTGCCAGCCAGTCCTTGCCCTGGCGTGGGGTGGGGGACGGCAGGAGGCGCAGGGTGACCAGAGCCCTAACTTTGGGCAGTTTGGATGGTCATTCATTGTGTGTGTGAGACTCTTACGGTTGTCCCAGTTTGTACTTCACTCCAAAAACATTCTTGGGTTATTTGTATATAGCATGACACTGCGCCTGCAGCCAAAATGGGGCCTATGATGGGGAGGGGGGTGCCCAAATCTCTAAGTAGGGCTCCTCCTAAATAGACAATGGATCCAGTTGGCATGAGCTGAGCAAACCTACCCTGGAAAAGACAAAATAAGCGGCACCTACCTCGCCCCCGGCGCACATGACCCATCCCTGGACATGAGGGTCATACTGCAGTGCAAGGGTTAAAATAGAGGAGGGGATGGCCCATGTTTAATATACATCATAGGAGGTATTAGAAAAATTACATAGACCATGACCAGGTTTTGCCCACCTGACCATTGCAAAACGACAACTGTCAGCATGCCCTGATCTGCTGGGAGTTGTAGTGCTGCAACAGCCATTGGGCCAAAAGCTGTCAGGTCTTGCTTGGAAATTGTAGCTTTTCTATCCAGAGGCTATTAGAACATAGTGGGAGTTGTAGTTTTGCAAAGCGATAGGATGAGAGGCAGTCAGGGCTTGCTGGGAGTTGTAGTTCTGCAACAGTTTTGTACAACAGGGTGCATACAACCGCACTATAAGGCTCTGCAAACATCTGCTATATAGTAACGGAAACTTGGAATTCAACCCAAGGAGGGATCCGTGACACAGCAGACACAGGAGGGCCCGGCAGACACGGGGGGGCATGGCGGACACGGGGGGGCCCGGCAGACACGGGGGGGCCTGGCAGACACGGGGGGGCCCGGCAGACACGGGGGGGCATGGCAGACACGGGGGGCCCGGCAGACACGGGGGGGCATGTGTCACGCTTCCCGGTCCCCTGGCCCCGTTCTCCGGTCCCCGTGGCCCGCTCCCCGCTCCGAGACGGCGTCCTCTGCTCACCACTCCGGTCCCGGCCTCCTCGTCCCCGCCTGCGGCCTCCATGCGTCCAGCTCCCCGCTTCCGGCGCTCCTCTGCGACGTGGGACTCCCAGCCGGGCGCTCCTGCTTCCTCCTCACCGCTTCCTGGACTGGCTTCTGGCACACGGGCCTCGCGCATGCGCATTAGGGCGCGCGCGCGGTCATTAACCCTTTCTTAAAGGGCCAGCACCCAGAAACAGGATATTGCATAGACAGGTACAGGGTATATAAGGTTTCTCTTTCCTGGTGGGCGGGGCCTGTTCTACGTGTTTAGCAAGCTAGTGTTCAGGTCCCCTATTGCTTTGCCTTGTGCTTTTGCCTGCATTAACCCTGTCCTGTCTCGTAGAGCCTGTCCTGCCACGCCAGCCGCTCCGAACCACGCTCATTCCCGTACCCTGACGGTGACTTCGGCGGATGTTCCACCATCTCTGCAGCTCCGCCAGTCTCCAGTCCCTGGCTCCGTTTGGTGACCCGTTCCATC